>NW_010541688.1:16099-21775 GCF_000687285.1 Phaethon lepturus
AGGGAAAGATGCATTTCTGACACAAATGTTAACTCTGCACTACAGTATAGAATTTTCTGAATCACAAAGTAAAACCGCTCAAGTTTCAAGACAACATATGAAGCGAGCTAACAAGATCTTTGCTAACGACACAGAGGTATATCATACTTTCTCTTGTATATCATGACATATTTTAAAGAATAAAAATAGCACTGAAGAAGGCACTTCCTACAACTCTGTCTAAAAGAGGAGGGGGAACAGGAAATCTGTTTTTCAAGCTGTCCAGGTTTTTCAGGAAGGTCCTGAAATATTTATTACTATGGTCAATTCCCAGCAGAGGCTGATGCTTGCTTGATAAGAAGAACGTATATCACCCTTTTTATCCCCCTCTCTCACACATAAAAAAATTAGTTTAGGTCAATGCCCACCCCTTGAGTGCTCCGATCCTGCTCTACCCCTAAGAAAGTCTTCAGCTGCTTATTTTCCAGAGCCCTTAGAACCCCTGCTTTCCTCCACTGCAGCCAAAAATGGAAAGCTTCCAAAAGGAAAATCAGTTTTCTAGAAGTTGTTTGAAGGAGAAACCAAGCTGCTATGTGCTACACACACACACACACACACACACACACACACACACACACACACAAAACCCCAAAACCCAAGCAAACAAAAGACAACAACAAAACCCAAAACAAACAACAAGCCCACAAAAAAATCCACACATGACAGCAGCATTGCCTTGCCTGGAGGAAACTTAAGAACAGCGGACCCTATCTTTATTCATATAAAAATGAGATACAAGGTGACAAGCCAAAACTATTCACTCACTTTCTCCTGATGTCTGCCAAACTGACAGCTTTAATCTCCACTCCTTAGATAGCTCTCTGCTGTGTACCAGTGAAAGACATACAGATAAAATGACCCCAAGAGCTGCCTGAGAAAAGTGTCCGCCTTGTATTCCTGTCTACCAACTAGGTTTACTAAAGCATTGGAGCAGCAAACCTGTTCCCATGTGAATCGCACTGTTTTGTATAGTTCTAGTTAAAGAAGTACTGGAGGAAAACAAGAAATTCCCCCCGCCCCAAAACCCACTCCAGAAGGAAGCCAGTGCTACAGGCAGAGACTAAAAAGCAGCTTCCCAGTTTCATCACAGTGCAAAGAGAAAAGCACGCTATTATCTTCCGTAAGTTCATACCATGTTTCTCTGTTTTTTTCTTTAGCTTCTCTTTCATATTTTTCAAGTGTTCTTTTGTCAACCATTCCTGTCAAATACCTAAGGGGGGGAAAAAGTTCAATTTTATATAACCAGAAACATAGTTCCAAATAGCTAAATACGTATACAATCCCTTTCACATCATTTTGAAAAACCGGAACAGCCTGACGTGAGCAGAAGTGGAATTTTTTCTCCACAAAAAGTACACCAGTACCACTTTAGCAGAATTATGAGGAATGTCCTTTTAAAGCATAATTGTAATATGTTCTGCAGAGGGAAATTTTGAAAAAGAACTACATCTGTTAAGTTCAGTTCTGAGACTAATCCAATATCTGAAAATTAAGTAAAAATTGTGATAGGAGAATTTTTCACGCACACACCAGCCTCCCCCCATTTGTGAAATGTAAAGAAAAATATTTCCTTCTTTTTAGATAGAACAAGGAAACCAGTATTTTAAGAGAGATCTTTCAGTTATGAAAAGCAGCGAGTAGCATACATTAAAACTTTCATATTTTTCCCTCAGATTTTTCTACCTGATCTTCTAGTAACAATAATCTACTTAGTTTATACGGAAAATTAATGATAATAGTAAAAAAAAAAAAAAGGGTTCATGACAAAGTTGGTACAAGCACCTTCCACCCTTCCAACAAAGGGATATTCTGCAAAAATGGAAGATTACAAAAAGCTTTAGGAACATAACACGTTGATAGGATCGTTAAGAATAGGCATCTCCTTGTACAAGGAAAATACTCAGACACATCAGATAATAAAATGCTAATTTGCTCTAGTATGAACTACAAGGTTAAATGTAGCATGACAATTCCAACATTCCAGTTTGGTCAAAACAAAACAAGATGAAAATGCCAAGACAAAGACCTCCCGCTTTTGCTGAGAATATTATTTTAAAATCATAGAAATACTTAGCATCAGCAGGATTGCATTTATTTCTTCATGTACTACTTTCCATCTCTCTCTTTTTTTTTTTTTTACACAATCTGTAAGACCTAGCTGCATTTATTTACTTTTGTCTCAAAAATATTGCAGTCTCTAGATACTGTTTCTAAACAAGACTTAAAAGATTAACTATTATAATTTCACATTTTGAAATAAAATTAAGCCTGACATTGTTAGCACCAGGGAATAAGTATATTCACATTTTTTGTCCTGCCTGGAGCATGACATTTTTAAGTCTTCACAAAAAGGACAAAGTTTAACAAAGGGAGTTGTTGAAGCCAGTTTCAAAATAGTATTTTAAAATTACAAAGAAAAACAGTCATGTTCCAAGAAAGGGATTCAGTTTTCTTAGTTTAATAACGTATGCTTTTGCATAGTTGTTTCCATTAAGTAAGTGAAACTCCCATAGTGATAAGATTAGATCTGCTGGAATTAAGAAATTCCAAAGACAGTAAGTAACTAAATTAACAGAGAGTAACATTTTATTAGGAAAATATTAATTTAGGCTGATGAAAGCCATGAAGATGATGTTACTTATTTTACTTAATGTATTTTTAATTCACAAGAAAGATCAGCAAATCTAAAAATTTTATTTAAGAGTTTCCTTACATTATTTGTCCTCCAATAGTTGACTTGCCAGCATCTAAAAAAACAAAAAACCCCACATAAAATTAAGTCATTCACAATTTAAAAGAAAACCCTAGAAAAAGAAAAGAGTTATAAACAGTCATTGAATTTATTCCCAAAGATACATTATTTTTAATTTAATTTTTATATATACAAATACATATTATATACTATATATTTTATATTTTTAGTCTAAGATTTTTGAAACATCTCTCAGCTTCCCTTGTTTCCATAGTAATTCACTGTTAATTCAATTACATTGAATTTTGAGAACTGTTTTCATACATATAAACTTGGCATTATCCATAACAAAAAAAAATCCTCAAAAAGCAGTGATCCAGAAAAAGTGTGGGTTAAGTGTGGGAAGCTCTTGCAAAAGCCCTTTCCCAACTTCCTTTCTCCCTTGTATCTCACTTTTGTAGGCTGCTCTCAAATACTGGGATGTACCTCTGCCCACTGCCTCTTTACTTTGTGTGACTCCATTCTGAATTTACCTGAGGACTAAGTTACAGTACTTTTAAGGTGATAAGAGATTATACAAACAAAAATATAGAATTCACTGGAAAACTCATGATTCAATAATTCTCCTGTACTTTTGACACCACTTAAGATTTTTCTGAAGCTTGCTGAAACTATTCAATTGGGACATTTTGCTATAAATGCTGCTTTTAACCCTGGATTATGTTCATCTATTGTTTATAGCTCTACAATTTTGGATATTTTGAATAATAGCTTTCAAATGTAATGACAATTAATAAGAACCCTCCAAAAATATTTAAAACATGCAGAAAAGGAGCACTGCTTTCTGCTTTTGTTCTCTGCATCATAAACACATATATGTCACCTGATCACTCAATAGAGCAGATACTTGAGAAATCAGGAATACAGACACTGTTGTGTCCAAGAGAACACAGGCACTCTATCCTTGGCACTCTACCGCTCAAAGACCTTCTTTAAAGTTTTTGAATTTTTCCAGAGCAGCTTCATTAGAGTCAATGCTCCTATTAACCTCAAGACATGGTGAATACATACATCCCTACAAAGAGCAGGATTAATTTCTAGTCCTCCGAGTTCTAGATAATACACAACACAAAGATCCAATTACTTCACATTCACTTACAACTTACCTACGTGCCCGATGAATACTACATTTACATGCTCTTTTTTAGGAGCACCTGGTGGTGCCACAACAGATTTCGGTTTTGGCATTTCCTCCTCCTCCTCCATCATTTCCTGAGCGCTTTCTTCAGAAGGCCCTGCATCCTCTGCAGGACCACCTCCTAGCTCTGCTTCACTTGTTTCTTCTTTGTGGTCCCATGACTCTTCCGGGGACATTTCTGTCTCTCCATTTTCCACTAAAAATTTACCAGTTAGATATATTCAAATAGATAATGAAACTAAAAGCAACACTATGGAGAAAAGCCCCTGCTCCAAAGTTGCAATCAAAAGACTTCACCTATCCAGTCTGTGAATGTCTTCCTATATAAAAATGGGCAACTCCTGCTTGTTTCCAAAATGATTATTACTGGGAGCTTTTAAACTAGTTTGTGTGCTCACATCAGAAAACTATGATTGACATGGATTAAAATACTTCTGTTTTAACATTTTTTACATTTTAACAATTTTACACAAAGATCCACTCAGACTATCATGCTGGTCTGAATCCACACACAGACACACACTACCATATGTTTAGAAAGAAAATGAGATGGATAATGGTTTAAGTTCTCTCAAAAGCCATACAAATACAAGGAGAAAGATACAGTTGCCAAGTTCTGATTGCTCATATTACTGACCACTTCAACAGTTTTTGTTAATAACCATTTCACACATATTAGCGGGACTATTTTGTAATATGAAATTATTTTTTAATAAAGTACTGGTGCTTTTTCAGTACCCAAGTAATCCAATTGCACCTGTCAATGCATACTAGCATTCGATTACCTCTTTCCTAACCTAACTATAAAAACAGAACGAAAATTAGTAAGGGCCAAAAATGCAAAGACTCAAAAAAGTATTTTTCAATTTTGTTTGCAATGATTCAGCAAAAGCACTGTAGTAGTATTTTATAGTACTATAAATTTCACTATTTATACTACTTTAGTATAAATCACTACTATAGTAGTGAAATGGAACAATTCTCATCTTACCAACAGATTCTGAAATTTCCATGTTAACAGCAGCATTTGAACCTAGGAAAAAGAAAAAAAGGAATCATTAAGGACACACATTTACTATGATAGTATCAAGAACAAAGAAAAATGGAGTGACTAAATTAATAAAAGGATAATTCAGATGTTTGCACACTTGCCAATGCTATTTAATATACAGATTCAATTTTTAAAATTCTGCTTAATGCAAGCTTTATGACCTTCAATAAACCACTTGGTCTTTATGTGCCTTGCTTCACTGGCTATAAAATTGTAAATAACCAGAGATAACCACACTGCCTTACAATAGTAGTATGAGGATAAAGAGGATGAAGATTGGAAAAGGTTCATAGAGATTTTTAAAAAGGAGACTCTTTGCAATTTTTTTTTTTTTTTTTTTTTAAAATCATGTTTCCTGCAGCTGCATTGAATACCATCAGAACACAAAAACAACTACCTTCACAAGAGGCTGTCTGCTCCTCTGGAGAAGTCTCTACAGGTGCGCCTGCAGAGAAAAAAGTTTAACTTTTAAAATACACTGATGTAACCAATTTCCACAGTTAGGCACGAAAGACCATCTCCCAACTTTATTGTAAGAAGTGTATTTAAGAAAAAACACCTCCCCCCTGCCTCCAAAAACACTACTAAATATAGCCCCCAAGCAGAAATACTTCTAAGAACACTGCCTAAAAGTTGTGAAACTAATACACCAATTCCAAAAACATTCTTTCCCCCCCCCCCCCCCCCCACACCAAC
>NW_010541688.1:21806-32361 GCF_000687285.1 Phaethon lepturus
GCAAGTTTTAAAGGGAGCAATTTTTCTAGACATAGTATTTTGCCTGCCCACCCCTTTTGGGCATGCTGGCTATTTTAAGTGTCAGTATCTAACTGGTGTTTAAATACATCAAACCAGTTTCATTGTATCCAAAGAAACAGGTGTGTGGTGTTAACAATTCTACAGAAAAGTTCTGCCAGCTTCAGCTTATAGGTGCACATTTACAAACTGCAACTCAATTTCACGTAAGCATTGAGTAGAAAATTGAAACAAGCTGTTGAGAATAAATGCTTAAGATCTTCTGTAGTTATTAGGGTCAAGAGATGATAAACTCAGTCATACGCCAGGTAAGTTTGCCAGTCCTCTTGAACACCATACATAGTCACATTACTTAGAGGGCAATCTAAGTAGTCATGTGCATATCAAAGCCACAAGTATGTTTTTTGGATAGATCGCTCAACCTTCTCATGCACTAAACCATGCCACTAAACTATATGCTGAGGTATAACTAATTATTAAACCTATGAAGAGTGATATATTCCAATTAACAATTTCACCACTTGATGTTTCGGGACATTATTCCACATGATCAAGAAGCCTTCTGTAATTATCCCTAAAACCTAACCTATTTAGTTTTCTCTTGGTGTAAATTCAACTTCGTAATTCTTTGAAACAAGTTCACCATCTTATTTTTTCCAGCCACATACCAAATTCATAGTCTATTTAGCTGTACCGCATTCAGTACAAAAACACAGATGTCACAGCGTTGCTTGCTCTATATGCATGATAGGACCTAAAGATGACACAAATCCCCTCAAAAGAACAAACACATACTGAGAGGGACCTGATTCTAAGCCTCTTTGCTTTCGCGCTGTTTGCGTATTTGCTGTAGACTTCTACAAACTGGAGCAGTGCTGCAAAAGCTGGACGAGGGCCAGGGGACCAAGCTTGCAGGCAGGGTGAATGTGGGTCACAGCACAACACCCAGTGACCAGCAGCAGACAGTGGAGGGGGCACAGCAACACGGAAGAGGAACTGTTCCCTACGCTCCTGTGTTATATGATCTATGATCTGCACTCCAGGGTCCCAAAAACCACAGGAACAAAACTTTAAGAGAATGATTATTAATAGAGTAAGTAAAAGCATAAGAATAGAATACCTTAAGATTCTTTCAAGAAATGACTCCCACTTGAGAGCCAGAAAAGACTCAAATCAGCCCATTTATGAGTGCGGTAAGCAGGTGGCACAGAATCAAGGTATGAACCTAAAGCCTCCGTTTTGTAATGTGTCAGAAGCTTGTTGGCTATTTCACACATACTATGGTTGGGATGCATAAATATTTTCATTACAAGATCATTTCAACAAACTTCTGATCTCACTCCTGCAGTCTGTCCATCATGAAAAATGTATTAAATTACAGTATTTATGCACTTGCCTCGAAACAGAAACTCTACAAGTGGTTGAAGAGTTATTTAATTCCTTAGAAATACACTGTCAGTCAGCAGCATTCATAACAAATTCAGTTTTTACTTTCTGGTCTGTAATCCAGCAGACATACAGAAAGGAAAAAGAAGTTTCTTCACAAATAACAAAGCGGAGCTAGGGAATTGTTAACCTAAAAAGGTCCATCTGTTAAATTTTGCACAGGTCTAGCACACAAGAGAATAAGACAGTTTGTATATAGATCCTGAAGTAAAGGGCAACAGATACTCAGTTGTGACCACAGCCACCTATTAAATTTTGGTCACTTTGGTACATGAGTGGCAGACACGCTTTCAAAGAGGACACTGAATTACATGAAACATACACTGTTCCTTCAAAGCAGAAAAGGAATACAAACCACTCTCTAAAAAAGTTCATTGTAAAGAAAGCAAGTAATAAGTAAATAAAGAATCTTGATTTCAAAAAGAACAGGCTCTAAGTGATAAAAATATACACTCCTCAGTAATTGTTTACTTCTGATAAGCAATTTCAGGTTATGTCAGGTTAATTCAGGCACTGATACACTCCAAACAAATATAGAAAACTCTGACTTTAAAGGGTCAGATTTATAATTTGCTCTGTGTGGAAATGAACAGATTGCCTGAAGTATGCCTTTAAGACATAGCTAGAAAATTCATAGAAAAGAAGATAGATTCATAGAAAAGAAGGATGCATCCTACCGTTGGGTTGCTGCATTTTATTCTTTGTCATCTCTTCTCTCGTGTCAGCCCTAGCACATGTATAACTATTGAAGCTCCACAAAGGCAGCTGGTCTGACCAAAAACTGAACTAGCAAAGAACCTACCAGCTTTTGGGTGGATCAGCACTCTGAAGCAACAAACATATCAGCTGAATCGACGAGCACGACTAGTGCCATGGCAGAGAGGACAGAAAGGCAATCTCAATAATTCAAGGAGAAACACTTCACATTTAAGCATCGGTTCTAAAACACCTAAGAAATCTTTGGATCATGTAAAAAGGAGATGACAATTCTGAATCTAGTTGAGACAGGTTTACTACTTACGACTTAATACTGGATTAGGACATGAGAAGAAGTCCAAACTCCACACTGTCCCTGTGGCAAAATGTTTGGACAAATCCAGTGAACTGAACTAATCTTGCTTATTTTGCCCATGAGATAAAGACAATCATTGTAACAAAATACCTTTAAAGATGAGGGAAACTGAGAAAGGTTCCAAGTAGTCCTTCTAACTTATTCTGATCTCTCCAAAACATTGAAGTAGATGCACAAAGTTTTTCATTTTGTGTTTTCTGGAAGTCGGGGAAGTAACTAACAATATTTACAGTTAACATAGATTACTGCTATTGTAAAAACATCACGTACAGCAAATCAAACAGAAATCAGAAGAATCTGTAACATTTCAAGTTCAGCTTGAAAATTCTAGATCCTCATCTGTGAAAATCATTCAGACAGGAATCTTGTTACATGAGAAGGATTAAAAATGTAGTTTGCATGAAATCTGGTTTTAAAGTCAGAACATGTCTTAAATGACACCAAATCTTTAAGAAATTATTCAAATTCTTGGATTCACACACGATAAACAACAATTAGATTTTACATAGCATCCTCCATACCCCATCTCTCCTCAAACCATAAGTCAAGAACTGTTGTTGCAACCTTATTCACTTTATTACACGAGATGAGTGATTTATCTTTAGCCCTCTTGAACATCAGAGCCCTAGGACATTTTTTGGAGTATCTTTGTTGTCAACGCCAAAGGCAAAAATGGATACACATGCTGCATTTATCTACTGGTAGGCCAAATACATTAGCTAATTCAGAGTCTTGTCTGAATAAGGTGATTTTTTAAATATAAAATTCACTGAAGAAGTATGCACGCTCCCAGTAAGGGTCCAAAATTGTACAGCTTTTAAAACACAGCGATTGGTCTCTTTGAAATACAGCTAATGTTCTAAAGACATACTGCAAGAACCCACTCTGCCTATTTCATTCACACAGCATTCTACTACAGCTGATGGGTTTGTTGTGTGTTACATCAAGTTTTGTACTTGCATGTGTTTTTGTTGTATGATAATCAAAGCAGCACAGGTAGAACGAATTAAAAGTTACCACTCAACCTCTGAAAACACTGTTGTGAAACAGTACAAGACAGAAACTTCACAGTGTTAACAGTTTAGAATGCTTGTACAGGAACAATAGAAAACTGCTTTATAATTAAATTTGTATTAGAATGAAATAAGATTTTCATATATAGAATAGGTATGGCTGGTAAACTGGGAATCAATATTAGAAGAACTGCAGTTAAAATACAGTAAAGTCAAACCCAAGAGGTAAGCAGTAATGACAACCTCCATGTTTACATAAACTGCAGTATTTACCAGATGCCCAGAATAAGTTGAGACATGTCTCCACACAAGCAGATACTGTTCAGTGATTAACTGGTAACTCCTCAGAAGCAGTTACCTGAGCCACAATGCAAATGCCTTCACAGAATTGATGAGAGGCCATGAGTTGTTGCTATGCATGGCAGCACTCACAGCTCCCAGCCTGCTCTGCTGCTGGAGTGCTAAGAACCTAGACAGTACTGGTACCTGACAACTGAGGTAGACTATGGGGCTAATGAAACTGTTTGCACAAGAGGGCGTAGACAGAGATTAAAAAGACAAAAAGGCAAATTCAGTTTGAAAGAAGTGTCTTATCTACAAAATTTAGATGGTCTGTATAGTGAGTTTGTTGTTGCTCCTCCAATACAGGCATCGAGTTCCTTCACAGGAATTGCTGGAAGGCTGAAGAGTGAAAAAATGTATGACAGTCACCTTAGGATTCCCATGACCTTTTTGTGTGTATTACCTGAATACCCAAGTTCAGTACATATTTACACAATAGTCATACATAATTCATGAAAATGTTAGGACTATAAACAGATGTGTACCCCCTTGCCCTTTTTCTGAAACAGAAGCATAGAAGAAATTACACCAGAGTAAAAAAATAAAGGTCTCAGTCAAACACACAGAGCATGAGAACCAGAATAAAAAAAAACCACAACCCAAGAGATTCTTGAGATTCTTGGTTAACAAAAAAACACAAAAAATTGTTTTAAGCACAAATAAGTGCTAGAGCTAAACAAAGTATTTCATAGTCAATATTTTAAAATATACAGAAAGAAAAGGTTTTCAGGAGTTCACTGTAACTAAGGCAGTTGTTTTGAAAATTAACTTAAACACAAAATCATTTTCTTCTCATCTCTGCCCTGCTTCATAGCATATGCCCTAGCTTCACCAGTGGACACAAAGAGGTATGGTCAGTTTTTAAAATGCACCAATGTAGGAGCAGCTTTAAAGTTTTAACATGACTTTGTAAAATTCACAAAAAATTAGCACTTACTTTGTAGTCATAGGATTTTACTACATGTTAGCTTAGTAAAAGACCCACCTTTTTCCTTCCCCAGTGAGGACACACCTTAAGTTTATCTTATCTAAAACCGACATGCTTCTTCACAACTAAGTCTGAGAAAGCTTAAGGGGATTTTCAGGGAATATAACGAAAAACCCTCTTCCTTAAGGCCAAGTATTTGTGCTCACTTGATAACTTGATTTTCTGACTATCTGTCTCAAAATATCAAGCTCTGTATTAGAACAGTAAGGATTCCACTCTCTAACAAAGATCTCTCATAAGCCAGTAGGAATGGAAATAAAACCCCAAACCTAAGCACCCCACGGATTTTTTAGCAGGTTAAGCTCAGAGTCTTAGAATTTACACATAAGAGTAAAATTTACACATAAATTTGCAGACTGTTCTAGAGAACACATTTTTAATATTGCATCACCTGTCCTAAACTAACTTTTGTACTGAAATTCAATCGCTCTCATTTTCATATAGACCTTTTCAAAACACAGTCATAAATTTCACTGATTAAATTTTGACTGCCCTATTCTCTCATAATGAAAAAAACAAAGTAAAACTGCCTTTCTATCTTGGCTTCATACAATCAGCTGCTTCTCCTGCTTGCATCTCTCATCACAAAACAGGAGAGAAACCCCAAAATTCTGAAAGTAGAATTGTAAAACCAGATTGCTAATAGAATCCAAGAATTACCCCTAATTATTTTTGTGTTCATTTTGATAGAACAACAAAGTTTTCGGATAACACCATGCTTTCAAATATGTTAAACCAGTTGTCCAAACCAGGGCGCTAAACACATGGTCAGCGGACTCCAGGACACTTCATCTAGTCCACAGCTGGCTCCCAGCGATCTGTCTTTTACTGCGTGATGAATTATTCTAAGAGGAGCAACACAATCCTGGCTACCTTCCTGGGGACAGTTCAGATGTAGACAAAGGACATCTGTGTAATACACTGGCATCTTGACTGCATCACACAGGTATATTATATCTGATCATCTGGCAAGTCAGTGCCAGAACATACACTGCATTTCTCTGCACTGATAAAAGAGGTTGTATGGCTCATCTGTCTAAAGAAGCTGATACAGAAGAACACTACTCTAGATAGTCCAGTGATGACTCAAATCAAGATTTTTTTGATAATAAAAATTTATACCATATACCGGCATTCACAATACAATGCTGATTTGCTGTCATGTAGGCAGTTCAAGTTTACAGTGACAAAATAGCATTACCAACACACTACTTGTGAGGAAATCATCAACATATAGCTATTCAAATGTTGACATAAGTAAACCATGTAATCCTTTAATATGATAGCTTCTTGACTATTAGCGTTAGACAAACAAGACTTTCATAGCAAGTTCACATGCAAAGTGAAGTTTCTTGAGGACTGAATTACTGAAGAGTCTTAAAATACAGTCTACAGAGAATGGTGTAAAAGAAGAGATGACCAGTTTTGGGGAACATGATGATATAGATAACTCATCATCCTACTCTGGAAATTATAGGCTTCAGAACAGAAGCAGAAGACATTGAAACTCCTTATTTTGTCTCTGATTGGTGGCAGGAGGCAGAGGGGAATATATGGATGTCCCAGCTAGCTACAAGGTAAAGAAAAATGAAGGCAGGGAAAACCAGAAAGATGTTATAACCATTTATTTACAACATTTGAAGGCTGAGGATGTCCAGCTGCTTGAATGTAACTATATCAAAAGTGACTACTGCAGGCAAGTGAGGATATTTAGGGGGTAAAGCAATCTAAAGGGCACTGAATCTTAAACCAGATGTTTGCTCAGCTCAAGACTGTAGGTGCAAGTTGTCTAAACTACAGTCATTAAGAAATATGTTCAGAAATTTACTTGAATTGGTCAACAGAGCTACTAAATGAAGCAGTAGCACCAATACCACCAAAAGGATAAATACTATCTTTCCTTACACTAGCTGCTATGTGTCACACATTTTTTGTTCTTGTTACTTTTGTACTAATAACACTTTTTTCTTACCCCAACCACTGTATAGTTCAAATCATTGAACAATTCAGGTTGGAAGGGACTCCAGGAAGTTACCTAGTTCAGTCTCCTGCTCCAAGTCAAGTCAACAGTGACCACTTAAAAATGACTTCTAAAAAGAAAAGCCAACATAAAATATAGTAAAGCCCAGACAAGGAAGCTGTGATCCATTTTACCAAGAATCCTGTGAATATTCAAGAACTACGACAAAAATTGAACCACAAGAATGCAGGTTAACACTGCATTTTCAGAAATGAACATTTTCACTGCTTTCATACCTGAGATCCAAGGAAAACGTAGATAGTAGAAAAAACTTATTAATCCAGGGAGGATAGGGGAGGTTTTAACCTGTTCCCTTACACCTCCAAACCATGCCTTGATATAGAAACAAACAAAACGCCACCCAAATGCAATTACATCTTATACACACTTACGAAATTAATAAACCTAGTACAAAAATAAGTCATAGATGCTACAAAACAGAGAAGCTGCAAGGTACAGTTGTGATTAAGAGGGTTTAGAGGCCCTAACAGAGTCTACTATCATTTTATTGACTATCACACCTTGCCTTAGTTTAGCTGAGTTTGCTAGTCCCGTAACTGCTATCTACAGTAAGTTTTCCTAGAAGCACAACTTGTTAATGACATACTTAACATACTCACTGGAAGGACCTGTGGTACAGCAATGGCTGTTGCAGCCAGGAAAATCAAGAAGTCTCTATTTCACATTTCCGACAGAATCCAACAAAGAGAGATTTTATGCAAACAAGTTTCACTTGGATAAAATTTGATACAACATTTGGAACATACTGGTTTTAGTCTGTTCCTTAGGTTCAAAAATTAAAACAACATATGCTTTTTGCATATAATCAAATGATAATTTCATTCCAAACTAATTCTATAACTATCTGCAAGCAAAAATTATATTAGTGGTAAACATTCGTCAGATATTCTCCCTGATACACAATTTGCAATCAAAAGAAAGCATACATAAACCAGAATTTTTAAGGTAAGCTACTTTAAATGCAGGTCTGAAGCGCTTCCCAATTTTAGAAAGTTAACATCTTGTTCCCTAAATGACTTCTGTGAGCGTTATTTCAGTGCTCTAAATATAAGCGACAGGAATTTTATACAAATTACTAAAAACATGAAGTTAGTGTGCATAAAAGGAAATACTATTACACACTACAACCACACAATGGAGATCAGTTCTGTGGAATTTTTCTATATGCCATGCTGCTACTACACGTTCATCTTGACCTACAACATCCTTTGAATTACAAAGAAATTATGACTGGAAGAAAACCTCACCAAGAGAAAGTTTTAGTACCACTTTTGTCCTTGGAACTTAACTTTAGGCCACTTAAGTCCTCAAATTGACACTCATTCTTCCCAAGAATCAAGATTAATTTAGATTCTTCCCAGTACAAACCAGTATTTGTACAGACCTCAACACAGATGATAAAGAGAAATATTTTTTCCTTACAACGTAATGAAGAATGAGTGCCACGGAATACCTAATTCCCTATGGGAGCAAAAGCAAACTGGGTTGCTGAAAAGTAACCTATTCAGCACCATTGGCTAATCACATGCTGTTCTGACTTATTTCCAGAGCAAGCTCCACCTAGTTCTTCTAGCCAGGAAAGTAGCTGTCACCTTATACAAACATCTGCAGGGACAAGACTGTCAATCATCTTCTGTAACTGAGTACACCAGACCTGGAAAAGTATAGTATTCCAGTTAAGAAAGGAACTGTTTGAGTGGTTGGTTTTTTTTAACTGCAGATTTTTGTCTGCTTAATATTAGGGACATCCAAGTTAATTATAGAACTCCAAATTCTAAACTTAAACTCAAAATTCTAAAATCTTAAAGAAGATATAAAAGCAAGGTGAATTCAAAACAGGAAGATTATAGCAGGAAATGTACTCAGCAACTAAGACGGAAAGAAAAGCTATCCTGATCACTCCAGATGACCAGGAAGCTTTCAGTAAAGTCATCTCTTTAAAGACAAAGCTCATCACAGGCCTCAGAAGCAGCAAAAGAGTGGAGAAAAGGAAAGCACAAAGAAATAAATATGATGAGCAGGTGAGGAATGTAGTTTAAATCCTACGAAAAAAAATTTAAATATAGGAAGCCTTAAAAGAAATCTTACAGAAGTAGTCAGGGAGAAAACCCAAAGTTATTCTAATAACATTCAAAACCCCAAGGAAGTTTTCAGTCACAGTATCGATTACATAGTTAAAAAAAGACTTTGATTCAGGTTGCAATGGCTGAAAAACACACTAGAATGAATTTTGAAGATTATTCAAAGATGCATCACATGTTCAGCACAGCCTCAAGCTATCTACTCTACCTTTACGCCCATGAACCTTACCAAATACATTTATTCTAAACGGAATCCAAGAGCCTGACCACGGCTTCTTGGAAGTATATTTTAATGCACTTACATATTGCCTGCCTGCATAGCACGTGACCTACAATTTCTGATAAAAATCAGGAGTGCTGAATAGCTGTAGAGAACACATAATCAACATTGCTCTAACACAAAAAACAGCTTAATATTCTGTTCAAAAATTTTAAAGCTTCATATATGAAAGTTACAAACTTCAGCTGTTAACATCTGCTAAGTTTAGATACTAGGGAGGGCAACACTAATTCATATATTAAATCAGAACACAATAAATAATAAGCCACAATCAAAAGGAAATTGTGAAAAATGTAACATGTAACTTTAGTGGAATTAAATTACTAGAATCAAGACCTGAAATACTAGCTTGCTTCATATTGTACTAACAGGGTTACAGAAAATTATAGAAAAAAAAAAGGGGGAAGGTGTTAAACTATCATACTCAATCAGGTCTCAACTGCAGGAGTGATGTTAAAATACTACCACAAAGTTAACTAGCACATCTGATGTTTGGAAGGGCCTTCAGTTTGCATCTGGAAATTAAAAAGCTGCTTTCCTTTAATTTCCCATACCCAAAGTAAATCTAGTATAAACATTGGTTGCGTACACAAAGGTCCTTTGAAATTAAAAGCAGGGTAAATTTCAAGTTGTTCCATTGACTGAGGCCAGCTGGACAAACCTCCCTTCCCTACTAATCATTTATCAGCATTATATTAGAACTACTTGATGTAATCTTCAAAAATACATTTAAGAGACATCAGAACCACCGGCGGCTGAAGCAGTGCCGTTCTCCCCAGCAACACTAAGTTTATTACCACTAAATCTTCGACAACTTCTCTAGTCCTTTAGGAAAAAGGGAGATACGTGGTTTCCTCTCGTCATGGGCGACCCTTTGCAAGTAAAGGTACCAGGGGAACGTACACGGGATCCACGTACCGCCAGGCCACAGCAGTTACCGCTGCTCCTTGAGCACAATACCTGTCGCAGCACACCCCGCAGGGCCCAAACACCCCCCGAGGGGCCCCCGCCACCCCAGCTGTACCACAGCGGCCTGCAGCCCCCCTCCCAAGGCCCCCATAAACTCTCGGGCTGCATCAGACGCCGCAACCAGCTCCTCTACAGTGCCCCACGGCCTCTCCCCCCAGACCCTACTGCCTTACGCCCCTTCCTCCAAGCCCCTCTCCCGCGCAAGGCTCCCCCTCGGCGGTACGCCCGTCCGCGCCTGCCCTCGCCCCTCGCTGAAGAGACCGTCCTGCAATTAAAGCCCAGGGCCCCGACCCCCAGGCCGGGTC
>NW_010541689.1:0-203 GCF_000687285.1 Phaethon lepturus
TGCCAGAGCAGCCCCGGGACGGTTTGAGGCCTCTCCCTGCCCTCCCCAGGGAGGGGTTATAGACATCCCGGACACCCCCTGGCCCGAGGGGCCAGGCGGGGAGATGTGGGATGTGCGGGGGCCCCGCAGGCCTCGGGCAGGGCCCATCCGGCTGGGCCGAGGCCTCCGGCGCCGCTGATGCCCTTCGCTCCCCATCCGGTTGA
>NW_010541689.1:628-1236 GCF_000687285.1 Phaethon lepturus
TGGCAAAAGCTCAACTGAATCCTTCCGGTGGTAGGAGAAGCGACGCGGATTCGGCAGTGCCGAAAGCTGCCAGCATCAGCGGCTTAAAACTTAACCCTCAGCTTTTCCCCATCGCGACTCCAAACCCTTTTTTTGTTGTGTTTTTCGTCACTTTTAGATGAAAATGTTAGATCACCCATTTTCGGCACAACTACTGGGAAAACTGTCTGGCAGCCTCCTGGAAAAAAGCTTGCCTCGCTCGGTAAGGAGGGTTTTTTGGTTTTTTGGGTTTTTTTTAACTGGGCTTTACTGGGGGTAATTTATTATTTAAAATTTGGAATTTATTATTTATTAAAATTTGGAACTGGGAATACTGGTGAGTGCTGGTTTGCCATAATAACCATGAGCGGAGCCGTGAAATTTATATCCCGGCAACCCCTCACCACATGGTGCCTTTCCCCGCTTCCTTAGCGCCGTAATCCTCATTGTCCTAATCATCCCTCCCCGCTTCTTTTCCAGCTGGATGCCGGCACAGGGTCCCCTCTCCGATGATCCGCACCTTGGCTTGTCTTTCCCAGAGTTCCCAGTTGCACCGGGGTTTAACTGGGGACACTGGGATGAGAATGGGT
>NW_010541690.1:0-217 GCF_000687285.1 Phaethon lepturus
CGGTTCTGCAGAAGCCCCGCCGTGCCTCGACGGCGAAACGGGGTGGCAAAGCTCCGAGGTCGCCCTGCTCGGTCCCAGCGACAAAAAGCCGGCCCCGCTGCCAGAAATACAGCCCTCTTTCGTTAATGCCCCTTCCTCCTCCTCCTCCCGAGGCCGGAGCCGGATGTGCCCTGCACCCAGAAACCGGGACCGGCTCCCACGGGCCACGCCGCCTCCT
>NW_010541690.1:494-1402 GCF_000687285.1 Phaethon lepturus
GTGATCGCAGGGCTCAGCGTCTCCGTAAATCGCTTTTTCCCACTCTCTGAATTTTCTCACTCGAGACGGAAATTGAAAGGGCGATTCCCGCAAGTGGCACACACCGGACAGACTCATTCCGCGTAGCGTTGTCCGTGGCGCGGTGCTTCTCCCGCAGCCTTCGCCGAACGCTTTTGTCGTTTTAAAAGGCAGAACCTCCGGATTTTACCCAACAAGCTGCTCTGAAGGGCTACCTAAGCTTAAGAAAATTATATTTCAGGTATATAAAAAAAAAAAAAACACACACACAAAAAACCCAAACACACATAAAAAAACACCCAACAACAAAACAACGGTGTTTCTAATTTCCAATTGTATATTGAGTCGCTGAGGAAAGAGGCGGCATTATTTGTAATAATAATCTATTAACTGGATTTGGGAGGAATTTTCAGCAGAAAAAAATTCATTACGGGGCCGCTCTGTGAATTTTCGCTCTCCCGAGGAAATATGGCGAAAAGATGCACGCGAGCTTTTAAAAATTGTTTTGGAAAACAAATTCACCGGTGCTTGTATTTCCCTTGCGGGGGGACACAGAGATGGGCCGGCGCGATTTTATTTCTCAACGCCCGCCAGAATTTGGGTTAAAAAAAACAACCCCGCCCCCGCGGCCCCCGCCGCTCCCTCCCCGCCCTGTCCTTCCTGGCCAGAAATAAACCGCCGAGGCGGAGAAAAGCGGCTTTTTTTGCTAGAATAAAAATCAGGCTTATTTTAAAAAAATAATAATCGTGTTTCTTTGCAAGAATAAAAATCGGGTTTATTTGCAAGACGAAAAAGCCGGTTTCTTTGCGAGAACGGGGAGCTTTGGGAGGTGGAGGCTGTGCCGCGGCTCGGGGGGACGCAGGGAAAAGGGGGTGATTTCCCCGCTGAGC
>NW_010541691.1:0-1971 GCF_000687285.1 Phaethon lepturus
CCTCACGCACTGCCCAGGGATCGGGCTCGCCCGGGTGCGGTTTTTTAGTTGTAAACCACAGTTTTTTATTTCTCTTACATTAATGGACTGAAAAGGACAGGACTGTCACTCGTTCTTCAGGGATGTGTGGCCCTGTCACACAAAGTAGTGAGGAACTTAATGAGCTAAAAGTGTAGCGAGCTGTGCAGCGTTAATGTTTAGTAAAGCATTCTCTTTAAGTGCTTATAAAGGTAATTCTGGAGACCATGTTGAATTAAAAAACATATTATGTAACGTATTAAGGCAATAAGGCTAAGTTAGAACAGCCCTTCCGGCTCCCAGAGCGAATGTTCATAGTGTTAAGCGAGTATTGACGGTTTCAGTCAACTTTGCCTTTAAATACTTCTCAAGTAAACTATGTGATCGTGATGTTATATTAAATGTCATGCAATATGCATTATTCATTACCCATCCCTACAGCTAATCTAACGTAGAATCAATTGTTTATTTATTTATTTATTGCTAGCATTCTGTGGTGTGGATACATGCCAATGCATTTAAATGTGACCGGAATTAAGCTTTGTTTTAGATGAGCCAGTATGAATTTAAGCAGGGAGTCATTAAACAAAGCCATTCTTTGCCAGATACTGACATGGTTGGTCTGTTTTGTATGGGAATGCTATGTCCTCCTTGCTTAGGAATGAGGAAGAAAATTTTGCTCCTACTTGCTATCTCTTGAAGCAAAAAGTTCTGTGTAACAGTAACAATTCTGGAGGCTCCCTCTGCTAGCACAGCTTCTGCAGCTCAGACTAACCTTTACTGTCATAAGGTACATGACTAGTAAGTCGTTCGCTGATTTTATCCAAAATAACAACCATTTTTGGAAAATAACTTTTTCAACTTTTTTTAAAGAAGTGGTCTGCTAAAATATCTTGTGAGAGTTTTCTCAAGTTATTCACTTCCGTACTTAGAGAATTAAAAAAAAAATCCCCGCTGTCACCAGTAGCAACTGGTTATCTGTCTTATATGAAGTGTAGATAAGACAAAATTTTCAGTGGCCGGAGCTGAGTGTCATTGGAAAGTATTGGTGCTCAGCTCTCAGGGCTGGCACCGTGTGTAGTGTGGTGCACTGGGTGTGTTGCAGATGGGGTGTGTGTTTATCAGTGAGCTTGTAACAAAGTCTGAGCAGTTATTGTGCAAGTGGTTTCCCTTTGCATTGCGTGGAGTCTGCTTTTGCTGCGTAGGTGACTTGCTATGCTCTGTGTGCGCTCACCTAGGCCACCTGAAAACCTGATTCCGGACATCATCATTGTCAATGGATCTAATTTGTGTAACAGTTATATTGAAATTAGTTTTCTCCCTGACCTTCTGAAATACAGTTTTAAATTTCCGTAGTCCTCGATTATAGCAGACTAGTTTCATTAAAAAAAACCAACAAGGTACTTCTAACTCAGTCTAATACATAGTGACATTTTAATTCAACTAGAGGTTGCTTGAGGACTGTGGTAGGATTTATTTAAACTAGTTAAATGTATTTAAGAATTAAGTCTGTGTATTTTAGATACCTCAGTCTGATGTGTGTTGATAATTTGAATTTTATCTTACAGTTGTACTGCAGGTGTTCATTCTCCTTAAAATTCAACTTTTCCCCCGTAGTCTGTTGGTCAATAGGCTGATGTTGACTTGTGACTGAATGTTGCCTTTGCATCAGACTCGGTGATATTTGCTATTGAGAGGAAGTGTGTTATAGGCAAACGTTTTAAATGCATTTATTTAGTCATATTTTTAATTGTGCATTATTGTTACTTTGTACAAAGTTATTTTGCTAGATTTCTTAAAGTGTATAGAAATTCTGACATCTGGTTAATGATTATCAAGTACGTTACAAACTTTTTCCTTAAATAAAGCAGGTACGTGTTATACAGGGAAGGTTATAAAACCCATGTTTTTATTAATAAAAATGAAATTTAAAGACACTGTTATCTAGTTTCA
>NW_010541691.1:2002-35840 GCF_000687285.1 Phaethon lepturus
TTACCATATCAGTTATAAGTAAAAAAAAAAAAGCGTTCTTTGTCCAAGACAAGAGACAATTAGCAAATGTTGGTGTGACTTTTCAAATATGCTGGCTTCTGCTGTGCAGCCAGTAACACTCAAATTCAGTAGCTTTATTTTTCATATACACGAAAAGTCTCCTGGCTTATTTTTTAAAAGTAAAGCCACCTAAAAATCATGGCAGTTAGTAGTTTTGCAAAACTTATACTGAAATATATTTAAATTTTTAAATTTTATGTCACAAGATTATACAGTCTTAAAATACCAGTTATTTTGAAGAGTTTGAAGTGTAAAACGGAAGTGGGACTACAGAAGACCTTCCATTTGGTAGTCTTATTTGTAATATAAGTAATGAGTTGAGGTGGATAAGATAATGAAAATTTCTGCTGAGCATCATTAAACTTGAGACAGAGCATAAAATGTTGGTCACTGCCTGTGCCTTGTCTAACCCAGAATATCTCTGTTAATCATCAGCAGAGCTCAACTGATGATGGTCCCGTTTAGGAAATCTTGGACTAGAAATTGAGTAAAATTTGTGACAGTGATTTCCTACGGCTCCTGGATCGCTGTGGGAGGCAACTGAGCTTTATGTAGCTGGGTCGTCTGTTGACTCAGGCTGTTGGTGGTGTGACACCTGTGGTGTGACGGAGCTGCACTCGGGCTGCTGGCAAACTCGTGTAGCTCAGGCAATGAATTGGCCCTGCACAGTGGTAGTATCAGACATCATCATAAGCCCTATCTGCCGTATATTTGCATCGTGTTGTTTTCCACTCTGGTAGCAGCTCTTTTGGTCAGAGGCATGTTACAAGGTGTGATTTGATGAGCTTGTGAACTTTCACATTTGCAAAAGTTCACTGTGCTAACAAGCTTAACCAAGTGCTACCTTGCATCACTTCTTGAATCACTTTGTTACTGTATATGCAAATAAAGCGTATGAAGTGTAACTATAGCTTCCTGGCCATCTACAGTATTCTCATCTCTGGCTGGATCCAAAGTATTATGCAAATTTGTTATCACACTTTAGCAAATGCGTAAGTTCCACTGTATTTGAAATGAACTAGCTCTCAGTATTTCTAAATGAATAACAAGATCCAACAACTGTTGGTTGTTCTTCCATTTTCCTCTTGCTATATGAAGTAATTTGATATTAGTATTAGTGGTATGTTGATTGTATGTGAAATGAATATACCAATGACATGCATTTTAATTTAATTTCTTGTTTCCTATCTTTTTCATAGAATAGTTTGGGTTGGAAGGGACCTTTAAAGGGCATCTAGTCCAACCCCCCTGCAGTGAGCAGGGACATCTCCAACTACATCAGGTTG
Organism: Phaethon lepturus; assembly: GCF_000687285.1. Taxonomy (NCBI): domain Eukaryota; kingdom Metazoa; phylum Chordata; class Aves; order Phaethontiformes; family Phaethontidae; genus Phaethon; species Phaethon lepturus. Next base: position 3,349 of record NW_010541691.1, read on the forward strand.
CTCAGAGCCCCATCCAACTTGACCAGAAATGTTTCCAGGGATGGGGCATCTACCACCTCTCTGGGCAACACGTGCCAGTGTTTCACCATTCTCATTGTGAAAAATCTCTTCCTTATATCTAGTATAAATCTTCCCTCTTTTAGTTCAAAACCGTTACCCTTTGTCCTACCGCTACAGGTCGTGCTAAAAAGTCTGTCCCCATCTTTCTTATAGGCCTCCTTGAAATACTGGAAGGCTGCAAGAAGGTCTCCCTGGAGCCTTCTCTTCTCCAGGCTGAACAACTCACTTTCCAAAAAACTCAGATTTGCAGTAGTTTTAAAAAGCCTGTGTCTTGAAGACACAAAAAGTAACTCGGACATCAGGCTTTCTACTCTGTAAATGTGATTAAAAAACCCCCCTTAAGCTATAAAGATTAATTCAGTACTCACGCGCTCTCTAATTATGTCAACATATGGATGAATAGGAAGGATTCTCCTTTCAAGATGTTTTTCTATAGCAATCTGTTCATGGGCAAAGTAGAAGTTGATATTACGCAAATGGATTCACTTGATTTTGGTTACTTAAAGCAGAAGTGCCTTGAAAGAACTGTGTATCAAGCCTACTTGTTTAGAACATTTTTGTAGGAAAATCCCATTCTGCGATGCCTGCTACCATATGCCATTTGACATGTGGTTTATTTATGACTACTCTATGTATCAGGCGGTGTTATCATGATAGGTTTGGAATTCAGAAATATTTTTCTATGGAGTTTAAATAAGAGAAAATGGATAACTTTGTTCCTTCCTGAAAAGCCCTTTGTATGTGTAGCATAATGTGTATGAAATCTATTTAGGACAGTATTTAGAAGAGCGTTTTTTTCCCCCTAGTTTGTGGCTTGTCCTTTCTAATTCCTGACAAAAAAAAAAACCCCAAAAAACCACAACATATTTTTATTAAGAAAATTAGACTCTTGATAAATTCAAAGCATACAAAAATTCTTGCCATCTTGTCCCAGACAAGCTATTAAGCTACACGTGTCAAAAATTAAAACACGAAATCAAGATCAGTGTAGAGTAAAATGTGGTATTAGCTGTAGAGTACTCCTTGTTACAGAGATGATACCTGGTGAATACTGGAGTTGCTTATACTGAAGGTTACTCATCAGTGAAATTAGAATGAGCTTTTCTACAGACCTTGTGAGAAGAGGTGGTTGGATTACTTAATTCAGTATGCTGTTTGAAACAACATTTCCTTTTCTTTGAGGAAATATCCTCAAAAGAAAAACTCCTCAAAGTTCTCTTTTGTGTTTAGAATTTAGGATTTAGAAACAGATCATTTATTGTAACAAATGGTGCAAGTAGCTATTTACGTTCCATTGCAGTGACTGCCGTTACTCTCTAATTTGTAAAACTTTTGTTTAGATGGGGGAACACTTCATATAAACTGTTGCAAATTATTAACAATCTTGTACTTCAAAAGAACATGAAAAGTTTCTACAGAATTTTTAATTAATCTGCTGTTATATTTTCTTGGCTATACTTACTGAACTTGTGATGGTGGTTGGGTATCTGCTGAAGCACAAGTCCCTGAAATAGTTGACAAAAGCTGTTGTAACCTGAAGGAATTTATAGAAGATAAAGGGTTAAGTATTGAAATCTGTTAATTAAAAGGCAAACGGTGATTACTGTGTGCTTAGCAAATAGCACCTGCTCAGTTTAGGACATGCTTTTAACATGACATTCTACTGTAGTCTGAGATAGGTAGTCTGGTTTGAAGAATTTAGGTTTCTAGAGTTGTAAAACTTCCCACAGGATCTAACCATGTTCTCCTGATTCAGATGTCAGGCACAATTTTGCATTAATATTTGCAAAGAAATCTAACAAAAATTGCTTTATAAGCAATTGGAGAGTGGTTTTCAATATGGTGGATAAAAATACATAAAGTCTTGGTGAAAATCTAGTGATCTAAATGCTGAGTGTGAGCCCTTGGGTAGGTGACTGTCTATATAGAAAATTTTAATTATTGTAATAATCACTGATCACTCCTGCTAAATTAGAAGATCAAAACTGTCACGCCTTAAATTCGACTTAGTTGTGAAAGGGAAACTTCAATTTTTTTTCTCTCTTTTCTTTTGGGAGGAGTGTGGGTGTAAGCTTGTTTTAGGAAAGAGATATTTCAGGAAGTGACATTTTGTAGCTGGAATAAAAATTAAGTCTTAGTGGCTTGGAAGAAAACCAAGTATCTCCTAGCATATTTCAAAAATATGTAAGTACTGAGAGCATTAAAATATGTAAACAATGTTTTAGAGAGTCAACAGAGCATCACAGTATAGGATGACAACTTCTACAAAAACAGTCAACTCTGGAATGTATGACTGTCTGGATAGCCAAACATAAGCATGATAAGTACTTCTGAAATGTAGTTTTGACTGCTGGCAGGTTGCAGTATTCCTTTGGACGAATGAGTTTAGCATCTTTTTTTATCTTACAAATGGGGATGACATCATTTTGCTACATCAATATTAAAATAAATGAAAGCCATCCATGGTGAAAAGATAAAGGATGGAAATTTGTTGGAGGTGTTTCTATTTAGGGCATAGAATAAAGCTCAGTCTTTATATATGGTAGTAGGATTAAAGGTTTAGAAATCTTGTATATTAATCATAATTTTTACTGGTTTATAGTGCCCGAGATGTATGCAGTGTGATACAAAATTTGACTTCATAACTAGAAAGGTAAGAGAAATCAATGAAATATAAAGCATTAACTGTTGCAAAATACTAATGTGAACTTCTTTTGATTTAAAATGTAGAAGATTTCAGTAGAATAGCATGCCAAGTCTGATGTAACTTAAAGTAGTTTTTCTTTTGGTTCTGCCTTTTCTGAGTAGAGGTCCCTTTTGTTTTAATTCTTTTTCTTTTAAATTCTTCTTGTTACTCAGTGTGTGTTATGTAGTTGGAGTTTTTCTAAATTACTGGGTGCCCACAGGGTTTACATTCAAAAAAGAGTTAGAGGAACTCATGCTGGAGTGGGCTGCTAACATCAGTACTGACACAGAAACCAGATCAATTAATTCAATTGTGTTTTGGGAGATAAAATTAGTTGTGGAAATGTAAGCAAAAATCTTTCCAGGAGTAATGAATTATAATCTTACATTAAAGAACCATATTGTTAAAATGCGGAGAACCAAAACTCAGATTCTCATTCTGTTCTAAAAGTAAAACAGGGTTTATCTCAAGTTTGGAAAAGGAACTTCTGATTAAAGTAGAAAGTATAAACCACTTTGATTACTGTGAGCCGTAAGTAAGCTTGCTCTATGAAGAGAAAACACTAGCATTAGAAAAAGTTAGCAGGTCACTGTGGAATGCCTGCTGGTGTACAGAATACTACTATCAGAAAACATTCTGCTGATATTGGGGTTTCTGATGGAGGGGGAAAGCAGCCTCCCAAAAAAAGGCCAACAATGATTTTTAGCAGGGAATGTTATTCCTTTGTATAACTACATTGACACGCTCTTAGCCTGCGCTTATGAAAGCGAAGAAGGATGTGGAAGTGTGATTTGTAGTGCAATGACATAGTCAGTGGCTTTTAATTTATTGTTTGGCGGGACAGGGAAGGAGAAACTGTAAACCAGACATAGTAATATGTTATACCAGATAGGTGTAAATTTTCAGGAGGCCTGAAGAGCCTTAGGATGTCAGTTAGTGATCCTAGTACTCCCAGATCATGGAGTGTACTTTCTCCTAGCTCTTGTTTTACCCTCGAGTTGGATGTGTTAGGAGTGTGGTTGTTGGTTGGCTAGAGCATTTTGATTGAGAAGCCTAATTCATTTGGCTGCTGTGTTTTACTGGTGTTAGCTTTGGGAAGTAAATGGAGGTAGCCCTGGGAAATAGGTACTCCAGAGAATTTTGCATAATATTTGGAGGGAAAGCCTAACACTGACCAAAACTGAAGTGTATCAGTTTCTTGTATCAAACTGTTCCAACTTGCTTTGAGCCACAAATCAGTTCCTGCTTGCCTGGGCATACTTGTTCTGACATGAGAACTTGCATCAGGAAGACCTGGTGGGACTGTCACGCCCCAGTAGTGATTTGGAGCACAAGCCACTTGTTGCAGATTTAGTAGCTGTGAAACACATTGCAATAGTAGTTCTGGTTTTGCAACTTCCTTGGATTTGTACTATGCTGCCTGATATTTCTGATAGAGAAATAGCTTTAGGCTTTAAGTTTCCATGGGAAAAACTTGAGAATAAGTTTTAAGGGAGAAGAATAGGATCTCCAGTTGAAGTTTCTCAAGACCTTTGCTTGGAAGTGGGAAGGGACCTAGAAACCACTTTTCTCTTGTGTTTTTATTTATGGTAAAGTGAAGGATTTACTGGACGCTGGAGAAGCCCTTTCAGTGCCTTGTCTGGTCTGCTTTAGGAGCATGTTTACAGAGGGCTAACAAAGGCTTATAGAGCTGCTGTTCATACTATACTCAGTCCTTTGTGTTTAGTCTTCAGAGATTTCTTTTTACCCCTCTAGCAGTTAAATTTCCTTTACCTGTCCCTCAACTTGTATGTTTCACACCTGAGAAACTGTTCTGTTTCTTGGGGAGGAGGATATTTAATGTAGTAACTTCATCAAATTATTTCCTAATAGTTTCCTGTGTAAATAAATAAACAAAATGTTCTCTCATGCTTAGCATCACTGCCGAAGATGTGGAAAGTGCTTCTGTGACAAGTGCTGCAGTAAAAAAGTGCCTCTGCCTCGCATGTGCTTTGTGGACCCTGTGCGCCAGTGTGCTGAATGTGCCCTCATCTCTCAGAAAGAAGCAGAGTTTTATGACAAACAGCTCAAAGTGCTCATGAATGGTAGGGACTGAATGCATATATATGCTGGTTTGTTCTCATTTGTATTTAGTCAAATGTGGTGTTGAACGAATGTGAAGCAAGTGTAACGCCTGTTGTCAAACGAGCTGCAGTTTTGGTTCCTTTAAATACTTTTTTGTTGCCATGCTTCTTGTTTGCCACTTAATAATTCTGTGTTTTTATTTAGAGAGAAGTTTACCCGTTTTAGTCAATGTTTACAAAGATTGATTTAATTAAAGGAATTTTTAATGCCTCTGAGACAAATGCATGTGCAGTTTGCATTTTTCTTAAAATAGTGCATCTTTTAGCCAAATTCCTGTTACATTAAATCAGGATGAAAAATACTTAACAGTAGAGAATATTTTAATATTTTCTAACAAGATACAGTGCTTGTTTCAAGCTTCATCTGTAAGCTTTGATCTTGTCTATGGCCTACAGCTATGGTTGGTGGCAGATCATCATGAGTGGTCAATTTTGCACAGCATTAAAACTACATGCAGTACAGTAATTCATGTTCCAGTTACTCTGAGAAAGCTGAGTCTTCAGTTTTTAAAATATTCTGTGATTGTTCAGTTCCCTTTGATGGGCTCTCAACTCTCAGCATGATGCCAATGTCTATAATTGGTAAGCTAAACCCCACATCTTATTAGCGTGAATGTTCCTAGGGAGATTCTAGGTTCAGAAAGGAGTATGTGCATCCCTGTAATACACAAATCATTCTTCACTCTGCTGTGCAGCTGAAGATGTAGATAAGGTTTTAAATAATGTATTTTAAACTGAAGATTTTTTTAAAAAGCTTGTCCTGCTTGCATTTGTGTTCTGCAATTCAAGTCTGAAGTTGTTCCTGACTTACTGCAGATCTCAGTCAGAGGGATGGTGGTTATGATGTCCTTTGCAGTTTTGCTGCTGTTGCTTCTGTATTGCTTCAGCAGCAGCCTGGGGATCCGTGCCAGAGGGTCAGTGAGACTGCGTAAAATTGTGATACAGACAGCGAGGTGAAGCTCTCTGAGGCTGCATGGTTCAGTTTATGGAGATGAATTGCAGACTGTTTGGCAGGGCAGTATGTTGTTATTTTTTTCATTGCTCAGACCAACAGTATTGGGATTAGGTAACACAGGGAGCATGAGGCACGGAGGAAATGGTTAGGCGTGTAGTCTGCATTATTTTAAGTTATGAATCACTTCACTAATGTAACTAAGATGACTTTCCCAATGTCAGAGAAGCTGTTTTGAGCAGGAAGAAACATAACATGAAGTTCATAGACCTCAAAGTAAGACTGAGCTAACCTTCAGCAATGAAAAAGAGGTGTCTTTACTGTTTATTAAGCGTAAAGCTGAATGTCGCATCCTGCTATTAGATTTTTCTGACATTTTTTTGGAATACCGAAACAATAATTTGTATGACAGTGACAAAATAGGGTCTTTAATTGCCTATTTTTGCCACCTCCAAATCTGTTCCGATTTTTAAAAGGTTCATCTTGGATATCATGTGTATTTCTACAACATGTGGGAGAAATTACATAGCAATTGTGAAAGGTCCTGTAATTTAGAACATGATAATTAAAGATCAGCTTTTTATACCTGAGTGTCGTGCTGATGTTAATCAGTTTAACATTTCAATTAGTCTCTTAATTCACGCAGCTCGGTGTATTAGGTGGAGTAAGTTGAGTGCAGTAAGATACTTGAATGTTTCTTCCTAAACTCTGCATTAGAATATTAAAACATTTCTTTCCAGGTGCTACATTCTTTGTAACTCTGGGAACATCTGATAAATCTGAGCTCATGGTTTGTCGACTCTCCAACAATCAGAGGTGAGAAAGATTGTTAGAAATTGCACTTGTAAACTATGTTATTGTTGCACTTACAGCTATGTTATTATCTAATAACCTAAACAAAATATAAGAGTGAGGTGCTGTCAGGATCTTGGAGAGAGTAATCAGACTGAAAGGATAGGTGCAACTTTATTGGAGTAAGTTGGTTTGAATTTTGCTAGCGGAGTGGATCAGAATGCGTTACAATGGTGGAGCTTGACTCACTGATAATGCCTCTCAGTGCCACTGGAATACAGTGGTTTTGCCAGCTAGTAGGAGGGCAGGGAGAAATCTGTAGCTACTGAAAAAAGCTTGTTTCAGAATGATTCTAGCACTGCACCATATTGTTTAACGTTACAGCCAAAGCATTACTTTGGTCACTCCAATAATTTGGTTGGCTAGAATGCTTTACAGACTATGTTCCCTTCTTCCCCCAGAACTTTGGAAGAATGCTTTTAATATTTTGAAGGGGTCTTCTGGCAAACTGAACCATAGGTTTTGTGGGTTTTGTTTTTGTTTGTTTTTTCCTTTAAGTGAAGAACTTCAATGAAAAGTAATTTTTCCTGCTTGATTTCTCTCCCCATCGCAAAGAACATATAAACAGCCTGTCACTGAGAGATTGTGTTTATTTTTTAACTTTGATTTGGACTTGCCATTGTAGAAGAAACAAGGTTTGTTTTTTTTTTTTTTAATAATTTATTCTGTTATGTAGATACCTGGTTTTGGATGGAGACAGCCACTACGAAATTGAAATTATACAGATTTCAACTGTTCAGATACTTACAGAGGGATTTACTCCTGGAGGTAATTTTTTTCATTGAATACAAATCGACTGTTAAGAAAAAAATATGTGAGGTTGTAATTATTGTTCGAGCCAGACAGTGCATTTCTACATTATTAATAACTTAGGTATAACTATGTTAGTTACAACTGCTCTAAGAATAGAGTGCGATGTGTGGAACCCTATCCATGTGGCTACTGGGATTTGGGGGGAAACTTAAGAATTGAGAAATTGCCTTAGTGATCTAATATGGGAGAGCTGCTTGATAAACCTGAGTAAAGGTGGTCATCATCTGTTCTGATCCTGTCTCTTGGTTAAATATAAATATCTGTTGATTCAAAAGCTCATAGGAGGGAACTGTTAGCCTTGGTAGCTTCCATTTCAGAATCCAGCTGGGGTTTCTCTTCTCCTGGTACAAACAATTGTGAGGAGAGTGAGAGAGAAACGGAGGAGGGGGGTGGGGAATAAATAACTAAATTATGCTTTCTTAATTTCATTCGAGATGAAGGGATGGCCATATGAAACTGGTAACATCTGAATCAGAGGGCAGCTACTTAGTGCCTTCTCTCTTACCAGATTTTTAGAGTATTTCAGGATGAACTTGAATATGATTTCACTGAAATGAGAACAAACAAGGTCAGGAATTTTAATAATTGTTCTTCAGTAACACCTCTGTCACTGCTAGAATTTTCTAATCGGACAGCCTATCTGTGCAATATTCAGTCAGTACAGCACGTTAACTTTTAATAAACCTACCTGGGTATTCAAATTGACCAGATGTGTTGCTGAGTTACTTAATGCTCCCATAATTCCTTGTTCACTACTCTTCTGACTGCTTTATCTTTTTGCCTGCCTGCCTTCCTTCCTGATGGTAGAAAAAGATATTCACACTTACACCAGCCTTCTGGAGAGCCAGCGTATTACTGAAGGTATCACCAGTACCTTTGAGCATGGCGCACCTAAGCATGTTGTCATGATCCCTCTCCCATCTTTCTTCCTCTGCAGTGCTGGTTTTCTGCTTGTTCTACAGCTGTTAATCAACTTAAGACAAGTTATGTTCAAATCTGAAGTTTATCTATTCCTTCCCATCTCTCTGTTTAGTAAACTGAGTGAATGTTTTGTAACTTTTTGGAGAACTAAAACATTTGAGGCCTTCTCTAGACCACATGTGCTATTGCCCACGTTAGAAGAGAGAAGGGAAGATGAGAAATAAATGTCTTTAGGTACATGGTATTACACATCACCTACATCAGCAGAGGTGTGCTGAATTGTGTATTTCAGAAATGAATAATATACTTCTTGTGTACTGTGCACTGAATAAACAAACTGTTAATTAATGGCTTACTTTTACACTTCTTCAAAATAAATATGTTGTCTTGTTGTGTAAGGTGTGTTCTGCCTGAGTCAGTAATGTCCTGGAATGACAGACATGGGCAGTGTGAATAAATAGAACTGGTCAAGGCGGTAGGTGTTTGATTTATACTGGTTTATCTCTAAGTAGGACCTTAATCTGTTAGTCTGACCAGTTGGCTGCAGGGGAGCGAGTGATGAAGAAGTTGCACTTCAGTTTATCCTAGAAGAGGAGATAATAGCTACTTCTATAAACACTGTTTGCAGGCTTTTGATCAGGTTGCTTAGACTGAGATTGTCTGTCTTTGGCTTCTTGGATATTACAGTAATGGCCTCTGGGAGCCCTCTTGTGCAGACAGTTTGCAAAAAGTGTCCTTCTCGGTATGGTGGAGCTGTTCCGGGGGCTTAGTTTATGCTCTACTGCTTCAGGAAATAAGCCATGCCAGTGAAGTCTGTGTAAAGCATCAATGTGCTATTCTAAACAAAGCTTTTGTTTCTTTTTTGTATTTTTGCTTTGGTTTATCTTAATCTCTATGCAGCTAGAATAAAAGAGATACAAACATCTTGCTATCACGCAATGTCAGAGCAATGTCTTTTGTAGTGGATTTCCCTCAGGAAGTAAACGATGTTGCCAGTTGTCATCTAGCCTTGCATAAGCATCTTTCCCACCCTCCACCCTTTGCCAGATTTGGAGGGACTTCTGGCTGCTATGCCAGACTGCAGATGAAGCAAGGATCCCCTTTTTGGTGTCGCTCTAACTGGACACTAGTAATTTGGTTTACAAACTGCAGGCTACAGTGTGAAACTATGGCATCTACTCAAGAGAAGAGATGGCAATATTAAAACATGAGGGTATTCTTAGTGTATGTAGCTAGTGGCTTTACCTGATGATGGCTTATGCACGTTCTGCCCTGGGGACTGCCAGAGAGAATTAAACACTACGGAGTCTGCACGTTCCATTGCCCGGCATTAACACCTGTGGTCACTACCTCCTCCGACATGGCAGTTGTTTGTGCACCTACAGGTGCTAGCGCTTTGGTTTAGCGATGAGACTGTGTTCTTCAAACATGCTTATTAGCTAGACGTTGTTGTGTTACTTAGCTGGTAAAACCTGTTGCTGTTCAAGATTTTACTACTTCTTTCAGGAGGTAACACTCGTGCCATCGGCATGATTCTGCAGTATAAGGTGCCAGGATCAGAGGAGCTAACGCAGATGAAGTTTACAGCCAGTGAAGACCTCAGCTGTAACAAGAAGCTGTCGGCAAGCTGGCTGGCAGCTATGCACAAGGTAAGCAAACATACAGAAAGCTGAAGAAAATCTTAACACAGGCTGCTTAGGAGCACATAAGAGAGCATGCAGCCTTAAAGGGCTTTTTTCTTTTTATTATTATTTTTTATTTAAGGATTTTAGGGCCTTGTTGCTTAAGAAAACAGAAGCCATGGATGGTTATTATGAACATGACTTTAGCTTTATGCTAAAGGGACTTGAGGACGATAGGCACTACAGAGGGTTTCCTGAGATCTTGTGTACGTCCTTAGGTGAAAAGAAGGTGGGAATTAGACTTTCAAGTTCCTTGGGTTTTTGTTACTCACTGAAGAACGTGCATGGTGAAATATTCTTTTGAACTGAAACTCGGCTAGTTGTTTTTACTACTTTCTGAAGGTTTAAAGAAGTTGTTGATTTTTGAAACCATGAACAGGGGTGGGGACAGCACCCTGGGGAAGACTGTTCCATCTTTTGTTGTTAGGCACTATATGGCTAACAAAACTGACATTTATTATTTCCTAAGTCAAGGTTATGGGAGACAAAAACCAAAACCACCGCAACTAGTTCTGGAACTTTGTTCATCTGATTGATAATTAGAACTGTAATTTATAAGCTGTCCACAAATGTAGGTGTGTGGCTGTTGGCCGCTTTATCACCATTGTTAAGCCCCCCAGCCACCCCTAACTTCAGCATCTAACTGGTGTTCAGCACAGTGCACTCAAACTCTGTATTGCCATGCGAGTTACACTTTAGCACTTCCTTACACCTATTCTCATTCATCTTTCATGAGTGATGCAACTTCTACAGGTACAGTGAGAACTGGTACTTTACAGATAAGCTTAGCACCTTCCCCCCACCACTTTGTCTCCTTTGACAGGAGTTTAGAGTAGCTCAGGTTTGAGTAACTGATCAGGGCAGTGAGACTCGCAGAGGTCCTAGTTCACAGCAAGCGGTAGGACGTGTTGCTAGAGAATGCACGTGCCTTACCCTCACTGGTTGATTACTACAGTTTGAGACAAATGGACCACCTCACCCAAACTTTGCCAGGGGAAGCACTGAACAGAGTAACATTGTTTACTGCATATGGTTGGGCAGATTACAAAAATCTCAAGAATACTACTTCTGCCTTTTTCAAAGGTAGTTTTGATCAGAAATGGTAATTGCTGACCAAGAAGAAACAAATAAATATAAGTTGATCTTCAGTGACCTCAGATTCTGCACTTAAAGTAACCTTGGAATAGTTTCCAAAAATTACTGAATGCCATTAAATGCCTTAGACTAAGGAAAATAGCAGAGGAAGAGTTTAAAGCCTTGGGTTTAAAGAAAAATTTTCGGTGGGTGGGAAGGAGATGAGGTGGCTGCAAGTGAAACTTTTGGTTAACACTGTGACATTTTGTCTTCATGTTAGGCAACAAAACTTCTTTATGAGTCCCGGGACCAGTAAGAACAGCAAACTGTTGGCCCCTTGAGGGAAGACACCAGCCTCCATGGAGCTGCCTCTCACATTCTGCTAACATTTGCTGTTCTTGACCCTCTCTCATTCCAATGTGGTTCATTATGTAAGAACTGGCAAATACAATGTGAGTATTTTTTTTTTTTGAACCATGAGTATTCACTATAGTGTGCAATATGTATACAATTAATGCTTTAAACAGCCTCACCTTTTAAGACTTTGTATATTTTGTTAAGCCTTTATTGGCACTTAATATGCAAGTGACCTGCACTACAGCTAATGTACAGCACAACTTTTATAATAACAATTATATATACTGTTTGCTACAAAAAGCAAACAAATGCGTGTGTCTCTTCTGCAGAGAATAGCTTTTGGGTATAGATCTCAGGTTTTTCCCTCTATCCAAATGTTTAAAAATCAATGTACAATAAAATCTGCCTTAGATATGATTTTATAGAAGTCATGTGATTTTTTTCTTAAACATTTCATTTTAAACATCTAAATATTTTACCAAATAGCACCAAATTGGACTTACATGAACATGATCTTGAAACTTTCCTTCTGTAATAAATAAGCTTCCTGAATAATTTTTAGTTTTATATTTTCTTTTTGGTAATGAGCTTTTGTTAATCTAATTGTAATGCTATCTGAAATTGTGTACACTTTAATGTACAAATATGAATAAATGAATTCACTTATTTAAAAAAAAGCGGTGATACTTAATTTCACAGTATATAACTTCTTTAATGATGGATACTGTGCTCTCTTCTCTAAAACTTTGGACTTTTTCTAAACAGAACCCCGATTTTAGTTCTGATTTTAAGTATTGATAACTGGTTCAGCTGTTGGGATGAGTCCTCTGGCTACATGTACTGAGCCAAGTGTCTTTCTGGTAAAAACTGACTAAGCAAGCACAGGAGACTGAGGTGTCAGCCTGTGTGTACAGGACCCCCTGAGAGCTCTTCTAGGCAAGTACTAATTTGTCCCTGTTGGAATACTGGAGTACCAGTGCAAGGAGGTTCCAGAATTGTTTGGCAAGTCATTTTCTGTGCAGCTGGTGAAACAATGAGGAAACTTGAGTTAACAGAACACTGTGAGCTGGAGTTACTTTTTTGTTGTAGACATGACCAAAGGCACATCTACAGTGGCTACCTAGATAGAAATACTGGAGAATGCAGACGTGCCATAGCAGTACTTTATTGTGCACATTTACATTTCTCTGAATTAGTGTATCATAGGCTCTTGAAATCATCACATTCATGTAGCAAATTCTTCAACAATAATACCCTTTCACTTTTCACCACAATATATACAGTTAATGCTAACCTGTGGTAAAAGCAAGTTACAGCACTGCAGAAATGGATATATAAATTATACACAGAACTTGTACATGAAGAATTAATCAAATTGCATACTGTTAAATGGGAGAAAATTACAAGAAATATGGCTAAAACTTATAATGGGAAATTCAAAATATACTTTTGGTATATAAAATCATGTACAATTAAAATTCCAGTGAAGTGCATTTTTTTTTTTTGCTTGAAACTACAATGTAGTGGAATAGGTTATTGCATAACTTGCCTTGGCAACAGATGTAGGCTGCCAAGAACCACAGAAACTGTCCTCAAATAAGCTCTTGCCTTTCTTAAATCCTTCTCTAAACCTTGTTTCTTTCTTGTCCTTGACTTAGCATCTACACAATCCTCTTTCTACTTCTATCACATCCTTCATATTTTCTCCTAGACTGACTCAGGCAGACTTCAGCTGACACAGTATAACCCTTACCAGACTCTTCCCCTTTTCAACTATTGCACTTCCATCCATGCAGACGTACAAATCCCTTTAGCTGCTGCAAGTTCAGTACTAACTGTTTTGTCCAGAATGGACAAGCTCGGGTGGTTAGTAGGGGACCCTTTACATTAGTAGAGGTAACACTGGTGCTGTAGGCTGAATAATAAGAAAATAAAACACCAAGTGAAATAATGTGTAGGGGTTTTGAGAAGTGTAAAATACTGTTGTTTTGTTAGTTCTCTAGCTTGATTCTAAATGCAAATAATACTAGATGCTAGGCTACGTAAAGCTTTTGTTGGGGTTGTCTAGGCTAGGATTTAAGTGTATAGCATGTTAGCGCTTAAAATCCTAGCCTTCATAAAGCTTTGGTGACTACTTAATCATACATGTAATTAATAGGTGAAGATCTTGTGTCCTAGAACCCAAAGAGCTGATCAGTAATGAGAACTCAACATTCACTGGTATCGAACAAAATATCCAAAATCCTGACATGGGACAGTTACTGTGGGGTTGGAGCAAACTGGACAGTGTATCTGCACTCCGCAAATGACACCCCCAAACATTTAACACAAGAAAGCTCCTACCACGGAACTTTAACTTAAAACACCGCTTTAGATGACAGTTGGCGCAACACTGTAGGTGGTGGAGGTATCGCTCTCCTCATCAGTGGCGGGTCACATAAAAATGATCCTCATCTACAAACTGCAGATCTTGAAAATCTTGGATGCTGTCCATTTAACAAGAGAAAGCACCATTAAAACTAAGTATCATAGTTTTATTTCTCTGTGTGAAATGATCAAAAATGATGGCTCCAGTGTATGTTTTAAGTTTCCAGTTACCAGCATGGTATTGCACTGTTGTACAACTGAATTCAAGCAAGGGTTCGCTGTCTAGGTTTTATTCGTGGATATAACTGTAAAAACAGAACAAAAATTATCAGGTTTTGAATGGTTGATACCAAGTTAAATATAAAGTCAATATAACCAAGGGGTGCTTGTTAACAAGAACTGGGTGATACGAAGTGTTTTGGTGACGAAGTTTTTGTAAGCTACAGCATGTTCTTAGGTTAATTCTGAAAAATGAAACCAGAAACAGCAGGAGGCCAAGGGCTGACTTATTCCTGCCAACAGCAGCAAAATTGCTGCTCTGAAGATGACTTTGTTTATGTAGCTGAAGATCCCAGACTAGACTAAAGGATGCTTTTACGTGAGTACAAGAATTCTCTGTTGAGCCTTAGAGAGTGCTTGTTTCTTGCTCTACGAGGTTTTCTTACACATTTTGTCCTCTGTATCTCTCTACTTAGTGGTAGCCTTACATTCCTTGTGTCTCATGATAGCAGCGTCCCATTTGACTGAGAGCAGCATCAACGACTTGCCTAAAGCTGTAATCTTCAAGGCTTGTCCCTGTTTTAAATTTGTACAGATCTGTACATTGCTTATCTTGTGCCAGGCACTAAAAACCTTCCTAAAGAACCTCCTGGGCCAAAGCTTCGAGCTGCCCAATAGAGCCACCACACCTTACATTAGGGCCCTATATTTTAGCCAAGGTGGGGGAGGGGGGAGCGGGGAAAAAGGAAAAAAGATTAAAGCATAAAGTATACTAGACTTGGCAAATAAAAAAACAGCGCTAGTCTAACCACAGCCTCTACTTTTTGTTCGCAATGACAGAGAGGCCAGTGCAGTACACTGCACTTCACATCCGTGTACCCAGATGATGCACAGAGGGATTCTGACCAAAGATCCATCTTTTGTTCCAACTTCAGGAGGAAGTAAAAAGAGGAAGGGAGAAGGTAACTGAAAAAGAGCTTACCCCAAGAAGATTTTTAGGCACGTAGCCTTCTTTATCATTGAGGCGGGCCCACCACCACTCTGTTTCGTTGTCATCCTTGCGTCTTAGAATAGTAATGGCGTCGCCCTCGTGGAATGACAATTCATCATTATTCTGCGCTTCGTAATCCCACAGAGCATACACCACTCCTTTATTCATTACTCCCAACTTCTCTTGCACTCCTGTTCACAACAAAATTAGAGAATGCACTAAATGGTAAAATATTCTATTTTTCCCTCTGAGATTTTGAGTATGGACACTGTGGCCCAAATATTAGTCTCTTATTAATACAATTTCATTAGTTTTCAGTACTTCCATCATGAAATGCTTTCAAAAATTTAACTGCATGATAAAACCAAGTTTTACAGAATATTTGAAACCACTTTAGAGCATGAGGTTTTTCTCATTTATTATATATGCAAGAGAAATTTTACAATCTTACTTTTATTTAAATGAGGGTAAAAATAGTTTTACAAATGTTTGAGCAAAGCAGCTTTATAGAACCGCTGTGTATTTCTCGCAGGCCTGCTTTCTACAACAGACCTTACACAGTAACACTTGAAGCTTTTGAAAATCTGCACAGTGTCAGGTGTGTAGTCTTACAGAAGCTTATATCCTCTGATGTAAATTAAAAATGACTACTTCATCAAGGTGCTTTTCTTGCAAAACACATCTTAGTAACTAAAGAACATTTAACTTACAGGATGTGTTAAAGCATACATGTTTCATGTGATCTGCTAGAAATTTGTGCATCTCTGTCAAGACACTTGACAACTCACTGGCAAAACCTTCCCATGGAAGCATTTCCTTGAAATTAATAACGTTAGAAGAAGCCTGTGAAGTAACTCAGAGAACAAAGGGACTATGAGCAACAAAAAGACACTTTTGTTTTTAGCATTTTGAAAGAACAGGTGATGGGCAATATTGTCCAGCCGGGGGCCTAAGCAGATGTTTCATGCAGATCAGAGAGATAGAAAGGGATGAATTTTAGAAAAGCTAAATAAAGTTTCTAAAGTAGTGTCACAGCTTACCATACAAGAACTGGGAACACTGAATATAACCTTCTTCCATCTCTTCACACTTGTCTGCAGCAGTTTCTATATCACTTATAGTTGAAGCAAAAATAGCTGCCCCAGATTCAACCAGTAGTTTACAGAGATGAACACTATTGCAAGAAGCAGCACAATGCAAGGGTGTCCTGAAATAAAGCAAAAAATGTACAGATGAAAAAATAAACTTCCAGGAATCTTAACTATTTTGTCTTGCAAAACAGAGCTTAGCCTGTCTATTTTTAAAGGAAATTGTTCTTTATGGTTATAGTATATGTATGCATTGTCTAAAACCTGTCAAGCAACTGGAGTGGATTCCAGGATTAACCTGACTCCAGTAAAGCCAAACATTGTAAAATAGAGGTTAGCAAACATCGATTTTCATAGCCTACAAAACTGCTGGGTATAAAAGGGTATTTTCCAATAGGAGGAAATTTGAAGGGTAGAATAAGGTGAGGGTGAAACAGATCAGCACAAAAAGGTTTCATGTCCCCTCCAAATGCTTCAAAAGAGCTAAATCTACCTCCAGGGCTAGATTCTTCCAGAACACCAAAATCTCTGGTGGGTTATATAAAGAAGAAACTTAAACAAATTAACTTTTGTCAGTTGTTGTTTACAGTTTAGTTATTTCAGCATGTGAACAAGAAATGCAACTACATCACTAAGTAAAACCAAAATATAGTATACTTGTACGATTTAAGTGCGCTTGCACGCGAGTTGAACAAAGTGTAACCTTGTATTTGAGTTCATCACCACCTACAGCTTAGAAAGTGCTCATTTGCTGGGGGCAAAGGGGAAGGAAATTATTCCCAAAACAGGGTGTGACTAAATTTTGAATCAAAATGGCATTTCTCCCAGATGCTAAGTTAAAAATCTTGACACTTACCATCCATCACTATCTGCTGCATTTACGTTTACACCAAAATCAAGCAGGAACTTCACAATGTGGTGATGACCAGCACACACTGCATTATGCAAAGGGGTAATTCCTTCATCATTTGGTTTACTGGGATCATCAACCTGTTAAGAACATGAAATAGTTCAACTTTTCTTTTTTTTTTTTTTTGGAAGTATTTGAAGAGGTTGCCATTTTTGAGAAGCTCACCTCATATATGATCCGTTGTACAAGATCAAATTCTCCCTCCAAAGAAGCATCTAGGAGGAGGGCCAGTGGATTGAACTTCACTCTCAAACCGTGGCCTGTTCTTTCTGAGTTAGGTTTCTTCAAGTTGGTACGTTTTGTCTGAGTAGAGATAAAGGTTGGAAGGCATCATTTCAGGTTGCGTTAAGTATTACAAACAATTCAGTTACTTTTTAGCTAGATTAAGAATCCCATCCTCCTTAAATGGTAATTAGAACTATGCAAATGTTTCAATTATAAGGTCTCTAAATATAAGGCGTGATCACTTACTGCATGTTATTCAGGTAAAAATGAAAAAGCATGCCAATATAATCTAGAGGCTTCTAACTAAAGGTAGTGAGTACAAGGAATAAAGTACTTCAGTCAATGGTTTTTGAGCACCACAATCTTCATTGTGTCTCACATGAGCTGGATGTGTTTCTGGTGGGCTGAGACACTGTCAAAACTTTGCTTAGACTAGAGAGCACGACACAGTTAATCCTGAGTATCAATCTCTACTCAGAAGAATCTTTGCCTTGAATTAGCAGAAGTACCTGCTGTAGGTCACTACTGAGAAGTTACGAGTTTTGCTATGGGAAAGTAAAGTGCGGAACACGAAGCTGTGTTACATGACATTGTAGCTGCTGTTATCAGAAGTGGCATTGTCAAGATCTAAAACATATTTAAATGCATTTTGAGAATATTCTCAAAACATTCGCATGTGTCCTTGTCACTTTCCAGAAGAACATCTCTTATTAGTCACAGCTTTTATGGAGTGCTCTTAGTCTCTGGCACTGTAAGATCCATTTTCATTTATGCTCCTATTTAGTATGGCTATTTCAGTTTGGAAATAAACCTCTCACAGTATGAATAATATCTGTTGCTAACAAATTCTATTGTCCCAGAAGTACCCTCGCCCACTTGTGCTCATGGAAGATGCGTACAAGGCCCTGTGCACATTGCAGTCAGATTGTAAGAGGAATGCAAGGTCCCTATGTGAATCAAAAAGCGGACACATTCTTTGCAACCAATGTTAAAGTGAGTCATATCAACAACTAAGAATAAAATTCAGTTTTCTTCCTATTTTCAATTCTCCATACCCTGTAGATTTTAGTAATGACAAGCATTTAAAAGATTTTGGTGCAGCTGGAGGAGGGACTTTGAAAGCAATTCAAATTATGCGACAAGCCCATTAGAAAAACATTTCTGCTAAAACAAGTCAGCTGTGTTGCCATTGTATTATCAGCCCTAGTCTCACATCTCTCTACTCAGACGGGAAAAGGAGTACGCTTCTCCCAGGACAGCTATTTCAGCTTGTTTGCAAATTAAAAAGCTTCCCACCACCATAGCTTACCCTTAGTTTCATACAAATAATTATCTTTGTAGGCCCGGCAAAATGGAAAAAGTATTTTAATGGAATCTCAGATCCCAGAATCAGTTCCACAACAAGAGTATATCCCCCAAAAGTTCATACATAACCTCCTGTTGCCTCTGTGCATATTTTTCTTATTAAACATCTAGATTAGTAAAGAAACTAATCCATTAGAATCCTTCTTGGAGCCCCCCGGCTTTGTTTTCTTTTCAGTATCATGAAACTGGAAGTGCAGACATACCGTTTAGCATAAGCTTACCATCTTCCAGTTATGTTTAAACACACAGCTAATTCTATAGTTCACAAAACTGTCTTTTTGCTTTGTTACTTACTGGAGGAAGTGGAGGTGGAAGAGCAGGTGTCAAAGGAGCTTCATCTTCTACTGGAGAACTGACCTCGGGCGTGGGACTGGGTGACTGTTCAGTAGAAGGAACTATAGCAGGATTGTTGTTGTTATCTTCAGTTGTCTCAGATGTTTGATTTGTGGTTTCAGTGCTTATCAGTTCCTCAGTAGCAGGAGAAGGTAATTCATTATCATTGGCATCTGAGGAAGGGGGTGGCTCATCAGGAAGAGGAACAGTAGGCTGCATGGAAATAGGTTCTTCAATATTGCCATTGGTACTAGCATTACCATTATCAACATCAGCTAAGATGCCTATGAAGTCCTGTGGGTTGCTTGGCTGATAAAAAGGAGCACTTTCTATTCCTCCAGCAAGAGTATTAAAGCGCTGATACAATAATTTTTGTATATTGGGTCCACTTGGGCCTTCTGGTTCAGTGATAGAACTACGCTTCTTTAATGGCCTAGGAGCATTGGCCAATTTTCTTCTCAGAGCTTCAAGGTCAGCATCACTTTGATATCGTAGGGGTGAATGCACAATAGGTGTGAGCTTAGTAGGACTGAGAGGACGAGGAATGTTCTCCACATTGCTATTTTCACTGGATGGTGGAGCATTTTCCAGCTCTTGATCTTTTTCAGAGACCTCAGTCTGAGGCTGAGATTGTTGCTGTGAGGAAGTCTGAGCAGGCAAAGAACCATGAAGGAATGGCAAGGGTGAGGGAGAAGTCGAACCAGATTGTAGTACGGGTTTTCCATAAACTGAAGAAAAGAAAGATGAAAACAGTGAAGAACTGTTCTCAAATTACATAATAAAATATTTGCAAATAAACCACGTATGTATCTGTTGCTACTTGTTTGACACCAATAAAGAAAGAAAAAGAAAAAAAAATCAAATTAATTATATTGGAACATATCAAAACAGAAATAAATGCTCACCTGTTGGTGATTGTGATGCTTCTTACAATTATAAGCTACAAGTAACACCTGGAATGTTTCTCCTCTTTCATGAGGAAACAGTAAGAGGAGAAAAACTCTCCCCTCCAGACACTGTTTTTTCAACTTATTTCTGAGACTATTGGTAGAGTATCCAGACTGTATTGTTCTAATTGCATCTTGTTTTAAATAAAAGGTAATTGAATGTATACTTATTTATAACCCACAAAAATATATGGGATCATATTTCTGCCATGCCACATAAATAAAAATATCTTTCTTCTTCTCACAGATTTAGACAAGTTTTTCAAACTGATTTGGAAAGTAAACTAAGCCCGAGAAGTAGATCTTAACAGTTTATTTCAAAGGAAAAAAAATAAAGCAAAATATATTCTACCTGCTTTTACTGACTTATTTAAGGTATTGTACACAGCTTGTTGATAATTCTTTGGTGGTGTTGCTTGCTGAAGATACATTGAGTAGATGGAACTGGAGTTCACTGTCTGTGGCCCTTTTCTGGGAGACTGAGGTCTTGATCCTTTATCAGCTAGAAAAGGTCTGATTGCCACAGTTAAAGGGAGTTCTGGCCTGCCATCTCCTCCTGGAAACAAGGGAGGACCGGAGGGTTGATATGTAGGGCTGGGAGGCACAGAAATTCTCTGTTGAATCTGTTGTGAAGAACTGGGCTGATGTACACTGCTTGGCGGTGGAAGCGGAACAGGTCTTTGCCGATTTGTTATACTGGTGCCAGGTCTGGGCAAACTGCCATCCTTTCTTCTTTCTAGAGAATTTGTAGAACCTGTTCCTAAGGGAACTGGACTTGGATAGGTCCCATAGTTTTGAGGCAACTGCTTGCTTACACCAGGAATTGTTGGTGGCACCTTCCCGAGATCAAGACCCTATTTAAGAACAATAAAAAAAGTATACACCATTTAATTAAATAAAATATTTGTGAGCAAGAATATTTCTCATTCAACAAAACATACTAACAATCTTGCGTGACAGCAAAGGAGTCAATACAAACAATTTGTGTTCCTTAATCACTAGATATGGCTCTACCTGAATTTATCACAAGACCTCATGGTATGTCAGACAGAGGCCACTCTTTAAAAGGCATCTTCTGCTATAATACATTAATACAAACCCAAAACTATTTGCATACTTTCAAAGCCTAAATAACTTGTTCTAGGTTCTGGATCTCAGTATGTAGTTGATAATGTATTTGATAATAACTAGTGTGATAACAGCGTTTACTAAAACTTTTTAAAGACAAGGTCCTTGTTCTTTAAAGATTACAGTCTTAAAGAATTCATAAAGTACTAGAACAGCAGTGCTGACAGACACCACCAGTGGACTAAAGGATGGCTTTAATAACTTTTGTGAGATTTTTATGAGAAAGAGAGTGCATTGAAAAAGTGATAATCTACACCAAGAAAAAAATTAACGGATATTTGAATTAGAAAAATAGGAGGGTGCGGGAGGTGATTAGGAGAAGCAAAGGGAGAGAAAAGGGGAGACCAGATATACAGAAGAACAGGAAAGAATATGAAGTACTGAAGTTGGGGAAAAGAAGAAATTGTAGTGTGATAAGAACAGAAAGGAACAGGAGGAATACAAAGGTAATTTTATTTCTAACTTTTACAATAATCATCAGCAGGGAAAAGAAGTGGGTATGTAACTGAAACGAGTTCAGCTATAGAAGCCAAGTGTTCATAATTTCAGCAAAACAGATCTATAAATACATCACAGATGAAACCCACCAGCTTATCAGTACTTGCTAATACTGAAGTTGGCAAAGGCTGGCTGGATATAGTTCCTTGTTTTAAAGCAGTATCCATGCTTGATTCTTTCCAGTCTGTGTTGGAGATCTGAGGGGGTTTTACCACAGGGGTTGAGCTCTGTTTAAGTATTGGCCAATTTCCATCATTAGCTTGAAAACAGACAAAAATACTATATTTAAGATAATCCACACCACCATTGTAAACAAGCAAAACAACATGTGAAACGGAACAGCTTAGATTACAACAGGATTAATCTGATTCCAGAAATGAGATAAATCACTGGTAATGCTTGATTCAGAAATCAATACCGAAAGCCCAATCACTGCATATAATATGCTGTTCATTACCCTTTTGCATTTCAGATTGTATTGAAATTTTCTATAGAAAAAAGGATGGTTAAAATCTTGGTTTGAGTGTTGCCTTCTAATAGAATATGCAAACAAGCTCAAAACAAAAAAAATACTTACAGAAACACTTCATCAAGATATTTCTTTTGGTACTATGCAGAGACACTGTCAAATTATGCTAAATGTTAAGTCTACGTAAGCTCTGAGTGGATTTACTCCAAATTTAAACTATGGTTACTAGATTCTTTCACTCATAACATGATGTAAAAACTCATTTCAACAATGGAGTGGAAGAAAAGCATACATTCCTTTGCTGGAATTGGCAGTTAACTTACCTTTTGTTTTTCTTCAGCATACTCACCAGGTTAGAATTCCCCCAGAGATTTAATTTTAAAGAAATTTATAAAGTCAGCTGACAACTTCAACTCACAGTGTCAAGATACAAGTCATGGGCTTTTATCTTCACTATATGCAAAAAAAATCATGCATAGCTGCACAGAAACTGAGGCAACAAATCCTTAATGAAGTCCTAGATATATTACTGTATTAACTGCAAGAGACCATTTAGTTTCTGTTCTCTTAAGTAGGCAAGAGAGTTTAAATAGCCTTAGTAGTTAGATCTGTTTTATAGTAACTAGACAGATCCCTGGTAAGATCCTAAGGCTTTGATTTTTTTTAAAGATTAAACTTCAGATTTCTCTTACTCTAAGGAAGACCAGAAATCCTTTCTCCTTCCCTATTGCCTGTGACTTTACTAGAGGATAACAATTGAAATGGGGTGTGTGTGGTGTGCATGTGTAGATTTACTGAGATTTCTGGACCCCATAAGTAAGACAACATCAGATGAAAACCGGGTATTTAATGGCAAGTTTCCCATGTCATTTCGGTTTTAAGCCCCTGGAAAACAGAATTGCAAGGCTATTTCTAGAATTTTTTGCCATCTTCTGTGTAGTATAGCGGATAGTCTAAGAATAAGCTGCATAGGAATATCCTAATTACAGTGAATTTAATGTCACCACTCTACTTTCTATCCATGAGCTTTATCCTCTTTATTGACCCATGAGCCTTATCTTCATCTTCCCCCACCCTGCCCTGGAAATGACAACCTGAAGATTTCTTGACAATTACCACCTAGTGTTTTCAGTATATGAGTGCAAATTCACTCTATTAGCTCATAAACACATTTATAGGCTTCTTAAAATCATATCACTTTTAAGTTAGCAAAAAATAAAAAATTCTACTTCTGCATTTAAGCTACCATACTAATTATTTCATAATTGTATGTGCAGACCATTCCTTGATATTCCACACACTCAGATCAACTGTGTTTGAATTCTGAGAGATAATTACTTTGGAGCATGAGTGTTTTTGTGGTTAGTCATTTAAATAATACTTGCATATTTTCACACTGAGAATATAGTATATAGTTCAGAAATCGCTTTTTACACTTGAAAACTATGAGGAAGTGGTGAGGCCCAGCTTTAGTGCTGGCAACATCCAAGAACTAAAGATGTTGGGTATTTTGTTTGGTTTTGTTTTTAATCATCTGGTTATCAAGAGCAAGACCCAAAAAATGACTGTCTAAACACTTTGACCCTAAATAATGACAAATTTTCTAAATATGCACTGAATTAGCATTTACTGTACAAAATAGACAGAACGTTCCGTAACTCCAGTAAGGTTATGGTTCAGTAAAACTTCTGACGGTCGGTAAAAGGTATTACAACCAATTCATGCTGAACATGAAAGTATCTTTGGCCGTAAGTTTAGCTATTAAGAAAGCACTTACAGAAACAGCAGCAAAAATCCCAAAGTATTTATCTTACCTGCAAATACAAACCCGATCTTCTATTAGAAAGACAGTTATACAAAAAAACTTCTTGTAATCCTACGAATTCCAAATATTAGCATGTTTATCTCCAAATTTTGAGGTAAGAGACTGGAAATAAATTCAGACTCTCTGACTTCTCAGTTTCATTCTACTTACATAAACATCAGAATTTAACTGTTCCCACCTTGATGTCCTTCATGTCACATTTTTTTTATGAGCACACCTCTCACGTACTCCCACAACCCAAGCTGAATCTCATGCACTTAACGAAGCTGCTGTTGCAATCTGCAACTGTAGCGTATGGTGCCAGAGGCGGCGCGATAGGTGCTAAGAGGAGGCAACCAAACAGCATCTGCCCTCTTTGGTTAGACTGAGCAGGTCCAAGACACTCTTGCCCATCTGATGGCAACGCCCTTCTGACAAGCCCATACTAGCTCTTGCTCTCAGCCACCCCATAGCCATTTCAGCCAGCTGGCTTCATTTTTTCCTCCAAGTGTACCCTCTTGTCTGCTGCTTGTAAGACTATCTTAACACCCAGTGTATTTCAACTCCCACCAGTCCCTTTTGTATTTACATAAATAAGGCACTGACATGCAGACACTAAAGTTTTTTAGGTAAAATCAGAGAAAATGCTTAAAATTACTGTAGGTCTGGATCCAGGATACTTACTGCAACTGAAGTGCAAACCAAATATGATGTTTTTGTCCATTGCAAGATTCTTGCTAATGACTTGGACAGAGTGAGCTTTTTATCCCAATTCTGGCGCCCAGTGCACCATGGAAACTCAAAGTTTCCCACAAAGTAACTCAAGCTAAACCTGTATGTAATACATCTATCCAACCTCAGTTTTACCAAAACATGCTTTGGTGATTACCATGAATTTTCTAGTAACAATTAGAAAATGTCAAGGTTTTTCAATGAAGAAAACTCATCCCTAGTATACTACTCCAGTACTCCAGGGATGAATTTGCTGCAGATCTTTTTCCTTCAAAGATGAAAAGCAACTTTTCAACAGTTTTACATTTCAACAGCATCTTCTGCATGCGAGACCACAACGCAAGTTCTAAAGATGCTGTTTAATATGCATCTGTATGCAAGAGCTCAGATGACCATATTAAAAACTGAGTTCTTAGCTAGCCAGATATCTTCTATGGACTCACAGTGCTGGGTGTCAAAGAGAGTAGGTGCCAGGCGGATGACATTGTGAACAGCAGACTGAAGAGAAGTGGGAGGTGACAGAATAGGATCCACTATTATGTCTAAATCAGAAACCTTCCAGGTGTCTGGAGATTTTTTCACACACCCACAGTCTGTCTCTACCGGACACACCAAGGCAGATCCAGTTACACAGAAAAAGAAAGAAAAAAAAGTGGTGGAAAAATTATAACAATGACAATGGAGAAATTAGAACAGGAACACTCAGATAATGAAAAATAAAAGCACGACAGTTGAAATAAAATTCTCAATTTCTTTTCTTCCCGGGAGCATATAAGCTTCTCCTTACATAAATCTATTTTACAGGATTTCATTCAAGTACATTCAGAGTAATAAACACAAAGCCAGTCCTAAGGTAGAATAATTACTTTTATAAAATCAAAAAGTTCTCATTCAGAGATCTTGTAACCTCCTGAGGTAGGTCTGGAAGTGGGTATGTGTATCTTCTGAGGTTTATATTTACAAAATAGTGAATTATTTTTGGTTGGTGATCTTAAAAGTCACGAGCTGTCCTTTCCCACCTGTGGAAAAGGAATCCACATGTCTGAAAACATGAGTGTTGCAAATCTGTCACTTCACTCTGACTTCAGTCATTCCGTATCCTTAAGACTTTTCCATAAAGCCACAGTGATGGGGTTCATCCAGCCGTTATATTAAACTAAAGGTATTGTTAAATCACTAATACCAACGGAAAGACTGGGAGGTTTAGGTTCTGTTTGGATAGTTTCACTTCTTGACCTCGGGGGAGGTGGGCTGGGGCATTTCTGTCATTCTTTCCTACAGAGATGTTCAGACTGTGTTCCCTCCATCTCTTCCTCCTCATTTGGAAGCATGCTGCAAGCTTTGCTGGAGTATTCAGTTTTAAGTACTGGAACATATGTGAATATTGCAGAAGCTTTGCTCTAGTGGTCATTGCTTATCTCATTTTTAGACCTCTCCTAGGAGACCAGGTAAACTAAGTCCTGTGTTTAGACCCATGGGATTGTGCATTTTTATTTGTATTACGTGTGTTTTCCTAGCTAACCATTTCTTAAGAATTCTGATTTCGCTAAGATGTGAGCAGAGAGGTGAGCTTTTGTCAGAATGAGAACTTAAAGCACAAATATCATGACCTGCTTCCTTCAGTCTCCAATGTAAATTAAAAAGAAATGGTAATTTTATAATGCAGATGGTATTATTAATTATAGACATGGTAGCCAGTTTTGGACATCAAGTTCTGAAGAGTACTCTGGAGGGGCAGCTCCTTCACTAATGAAGGCAGAAACAAGTGAACAGCATCAATACTAGTTACTCCATTTCAGAAATGCTTCAAGCATCACAAATTTTCATGCCTCAGTTGGAGCAAAAACCTCCCATAGTTTTATTCTATTTTTCTATTTAGTCTCCTTCTGAGAAGCAATATTATTTTTACTTGTTCACTAGCTTTATTTTATTTGACAAAAAGCAATGTACTGTAAATAGTTGTTTATAATATAGTTTGCCACAAAGTTCATTTCATTGTTATATTGAAGCACACAAACTAATTGAAAAGTTGTTAGAGACAACACAGAATCTGTGAAGGAACATGTGCTCCATTTAGCACTATACCAGCTACTGAAATTTCAAAGAAAACATTCATTCTCCTAAGAAAACTTCATGGCAAGAGGCCAAAATGCTTCATATCAAATGACTAATGTCCAATCCACAGAATAATATCAAGACTTCTCAAACTTGCATCTTCCACCACAGAGGTGATGCCAACGCTGGGTGTCCTAAGATTACTCCTTCTCTTTATTACTGCTTTCCAAACCATGTTTATTAATAAACACCACACTTAAGTGCTTACCAGATTTTGATCTTCCATGTGTTGAGCTAGAAGCAATGGTGAGAGACTGTGGTTTAACTGGATCTACTGGTACAGCATAAGTGCCAGCACTTGGAACTTGGATGTAAGGTCCTACTGCTGCCACCCTTCCTGAAGCACTCAAGGATGATTGGGGTGATGAAGTTCCATTAATACGATTCAACTAAAAAAATCAGACAAATTGAAACATTAACTTCCATTTAGGAAGGCATGAACAGGAGGTCTAAATTTAATTACCTAGAACCATGCACTGTAGCTAAGAAACCTTAATTATTAAGTTACCATATTCCATGCTTCTACCAAAAAAAGTAGAAAGTACAAATTTTATTCCCTAAAATCAACACCTGAAAAATTAAATTTCTCAGCCACAGCACATACATTTCTTGTAGAAACCTTTATCTGTGTAAGGTCTCTTTCATTTTGCCTTTCTTAGGCAAATGGGCTAAAATTAGTTCTTAAATAATTAAATACATTGAGGTTTTTTTCTTAAATCAATTACCTCCAGCTAGGAATACATATGGGAATGCAGGAATTATCTCTCTAGTCCTTAAGACAAATGGTCTACTGTGCAACTGATTTCTATTCAAAGTTCCAGACAAGTATTAAGACTAACTTTATCAGACCATTTGTATTTTTATCCATTTTCCATATTGGAAGATCAATATTTTATAACAACAAACTCTTTATGCTTTCATACTTTGAAACACAGCCCATAATCACACCTTCTTTCCTAGAAATATAAACCCTACAATTTGTAATATAGTATCATCTGTGCCACAAAGAAAAATAGAAGGGAACACATTCTGTCTAACAGTTTTCTGATATATATGCAAAACCTTAAAATAGCTTTAAGGCAGCTGCTACTTTTAAAATAGGTTCTTTAGATTTAATTGTATTACTCAGCTGGGAAAAAGTGAGATTCTACGTAGTTTTTCTAGGCTCTTGATAAACTAAAGTGTGGCCCTTTTAACAGTTTATCTTACAGGAATGTTTTCTTTTTGACGTGCCTCAACTTTTTTCTTGTATAGTCGTTCACGCAGCTCATTGATTCGCTTGTCCATCATAGCCACCTCCATATTACGTTTATTTAAGAGTTCTTTCTGCTGCTGAAGCTTGGAGTTCTGCTCCTGGTTAAGCCTGTTACGAATCTTTAAAAAAAAAAAAAAAGCACACTTGTTAGGACAGTTACTTCATTTTGTCTGTTGTCAAGTTGTTTTTTAATACAGTGTTAAACATCGGCTATGTTCTGATGTCTCTAATGTTATGTTTCCACACAGCCTGTCAAATTAGCCTGTGCAACCATGAACAACTCTAAAAAGAAAGCAGCAAAAGAATGTCCTAATAAACTAGTGGATACTTATTAAAAACATGTAGACTGCATCCCATTTATAGCAAATGGATTGAAGAATTAGGCATAAAGACATCTCAGAACTGAATTACACCACAAAAAGTTAAGCCACAGAAAATGTTTGTTAAAAGTTATGTTTAAGCACCAAGACAGTTTGAATATCATGAAAACTAAGTGATATAAAACTTGTAACAGAAACTACGCTCTTGATTCTAGTTCCACATGAAGCTTCTTGATGTCTGGAGGGGAGGTTAAATGAACTGCTAGTGCAGGGACTGGGCACAGATTTTCCTCTCTACGTAGGGATTAAACTGAAACCTTCACAGCATATTTCCAGTAATATTAGGGGATGAATGACCTTTATGGTTTAAATCAACCATGCCAGTCTCTTTAATTATTTATCTTGCTTTCCCATTGGCATTTTTTCATACCTTCAGTAACTCTTAGAATATTGTCTCAGTGTTCCAATTTTCATGGTAATGTTACATGCAAAAAAAAACCTGAGGCAAATTTAAGTCTTGATATACGTGTATGGGATCATTGCGAAGCACAAGAGAGAAATCTTCATCTATTGTGCATCTTTGCACTTAGAAATACTCAAAAGGTAGATACCTGATCTAGTGGAAGGTGTCCCTGCTCATTGCGGGGGGGTTGGACTAAATGACCTTTAAAGGTCCCTTCCAACCCAAACTATTCTATGATTCCATATGCCTTGTATAAATGGAGAAAAGGGAAAGAGAGAGGAAAAAGGACCTTTATTACTAATTCATGAAAACATGTGATGGATTAATTTGTATGTTGTATTTGCTCATGTACGGAAATGAGTAAGACTAATTTTGGAATTTAATTTAATTTTGAAATATTAAATGTATATTAGAGCTGTTGCCTTGATCACAATAAAGTACATGAGTAAATAAAAAAAGCCCCACAATCCTGACACATTGGCACACAAGTAAGTATTCCATAACTTTTAAACCTAAAAACCGGACAAAATTCTATGTAAACGGAATATTTAATTACTCTTGTGAGAATTACACTGTAGATGTAACAATCTTCTTGGAGGAAGATCTACAATAGTGATACAGGGAATACTGTGTGAATATACTGCAGCTGTAGTGCATTACATAGTGCAGTGAATACAGTGCAGCTTACGGTTTTGATGATTCTATTAAAATGTGTTATTCAATTCCTATGTATTTTGTTTATTTACACCAGATGTTATATCTTATTTTCACAATATATTTTAAATATAATTTTATTCACTGTCCAGTCATGTCTCCAAGGTAAGAGGACATCTAAACGAGCTTGCTACACCCAGTTCTTTGCAAAATAGCAAAGTACTGAAATGATTTTTTAAATTTTTTTTTTAAAGAGAGATTAAAACAAATACCAGATGTCAGCATGCAGTATTTCAGTATTAGGCACTGAGAAATTCCCTTGAGAACATTTGCACGCTTTGTATCATTATGTGTATAAGCATCAACAAAAATAGTTTTTAAAGCTAATGAAATTCTGTTTTAAAGAGGGTTATATGCTAGCTAAAACCTCACACATTAACAGCATTCCAGTTCACCAGTTTTATAAGATGTCATGGAACCAAATGGCCACCCCTAAGAGCAGTAATACAACTTTTTAAAATCTACAGCTATCATGCAAATAGCATTTCTCCATTACTTACCTGTAGCTCTTGATACAACTTTTTTAATTCTACTGCTGCAGGTCCCGTCATTTGTCCATTGTAAGACTGAAACCCATTCAGTTTCCCTTTCCTTAAATCCTCCAGTTGCTGAGTAAGTTGATCCACTTTTAACACTGCAGCCTGTAGCTCCTGCTGCTTTTCCTGGAACATGGCACTTATATGCTCAATTTCAGTTGCTAATATTAAGAAGATAAAAATAACAAAAAACAATTCAGTAAAGCAGAAATTGTTAATTTTTTTAATTCTGTGAGTGTTGATAAATACAATACACTAATTTTAAATTTAGTATATGCATGCACATATAAAATATTTATGTGTTGGTAATTTGCTAACAGTCAATATTTCCTAACAGAATAGACTTATTCTGACTTTATGCATGACTATATAAAACAAACAAAAAGTTACATCATATACAATTTCATAGAAGCACAGGACCCGCTGCAAAACAAAAACCATTCTATCCGAAATCCTGCTGCAATGCTAGTCATGCAGTGAATAATAAATTAAATCAAATAAGTTACTTAAAAATTCCACATACATAGATTGCCGTTCATGATCTTGCTGTAGTCCACTTGTCCTCTCATGGCACGGATTTTTTTCAGTTTTGTCTCTTGGGTTTCAACACGTTCTTTAAGTTTTTGAAGCTTTTCACTCTCAGAAACAGACTGCTGCTGACGACGTTCTTGCTGCTTCAGGTAACGCAAACGTTGCTCCTGACAAAATGAGGTTTTAGACAAGAGGTACCTGTTACTCATTTATTTTAAAAAAAGTTAACTTAGGAAAACCCATCACTGTGATCAGTGTTTTTTTGTGGGGTTTTTTGTTTGTTTTGTTTTGTTTTTTTTTCCCCAGAAATCAAAAGTTGTATCTAGGTAAAATACGTATCAGTCCTAGAAAAACTCTTGATGTTAATTGAACAGATCTGTTTTAGAGCAGATATTCAAGACCTTTTAGACCAAATACCAAATTTACACGTATGTTCAAATACAACCCTACCCTGAACACAAACACATCTGTGAAGCTTCCTCTGGCATTTGTTTCCCGCCGCTATTAACACTTTTCCTGTTGTTGCAAAATGAACCTCCAATGCTGCTATCCAGCTTCCCAAAGAAGACAAAATATGTCCAACAGACCACTTTAAACAAGCTGACCTGCTGTAAGATAATGTTCCAGTTCTAAATACCAGTGCTTCTGCTAGGCACACAACAAAAATGTTTCTTTTTCTACATTATTTCCATCAAAAAAGAACAACAGAATTTATAGGTTGATTCCTAAGTAATCCAAGC
Source organism: Phaethon lepturus (assembly GCF_000687285.1). Lineage (NCBI taxonomy): Eukaryota > Metazoa > Chordata > Aves > Phaethontiformes > Phaethontidae > Phaethon > Phaethon lepturus. The sequence continues at coordinate 34,619 of NW_010541691.1, forward strand.
ATTCAATGCATACTGTATAGTACCCACAACAATGTCAAAAACACTACAGCCTCTCCCCACTCTGAAAACGTACTTAGATTCTTACATATCAGAGACTTTAGAAACGTAATACATGAATATATATGAAGAGGGCATATTCTCATCTCACACCCCTATTACTATACTGGAGTGAATGAGCTACTAAAGATGAGCACAGAGTCAAGCCTGATCTATCACAGATCATGAAGTGGGCCTCACAAGAGAGACATAAAGCCTAGCAATATTTTTATAAAGGCATAACTTGACTTGACATAGGTTGTTATAGTATCATTTACACTGAAATTGTACACCTGAATACGAGCCGGCAGTGTGCCCAGGTGGCCAAGAAGGCCAACAGCGTCCTGGCCTGTATCAGCAATAGTGTGGCCAGCAGGAGTAGGGAAGTGATTGTGCCCCTGTGCTCAGCACTGGTGAGGCCGCACCTTGAATCTTGTGTTCAGTTTTGGGCCCCTCACTACAAGAAGGATGCTGAGGTGCTGGAGCGTGTCCAGAGAAGGGCAACGAAGCTGGTGAGGGGTCTGGAGCACAAGTCTTATGAGGAGCGGCTGAGGGAACTGGGGTTGTTTAGTCTGGAGAAGAGGAGGCTGAGGGGGAGACCTTATCGCTCTCTACAACTACCTGAAAGGGGATTGTGGTGAGGTGGGTGTTGGTCTCTTCTCCCAACCAACTAGCGATAGGACGAGAGGAAACAGCCTCAAGTTGCGCCAGGGGAGGTTTAGGTTGGATATTAGGAAAAATTTCTTCACTGAGAGGGTGGTCAGGCATTGGAACAGGCTGCCCAGGGAGGTGGTGGAGTCGCCATCTCTGGAAGTGTTCAAAAAACGTGTGGATGTGGCGCTTCAGGACATGGTTTAGGGGACATGGTGGCACTGGATTAATGGTTGGACTTGATGATCTTGAAGGTCCTTTCCAACCTTAGTGATTCTGTGATTCTGTGAAGTGTTGTATATTGCCTAGGTTAAGATTAACTTGGTAGAACAATGGATTTCTCAAGCTCTTTCTTGAACTTATCTAGAATGAATTAGCATGTTTTTCTGTATCCATGAAACTTATGTTTGCGTATACTGAAGAAAATTTGTACTTATTATGATCTGTATATAATTATTACCTTAGCAACCAACATTTGCTGTTGGTTTTCAATCTGCTGCTGTTGTCGGGCAGCCATATCTTGAAGTTCGGAAAG
>NW_010541691.1:35871-78734 GCF_000687285.1 Phaethon lepturus
ACACGTGGATTCCCAACCTGCAGAACACAAAATGTTAACTTTAATGTGTTGATGTATGTTAAGTATTATGCCTATAGAAGCAGAATCCTCACTCCTCAGAGGAAGGCTAAAGCCTCCTCCCCAGTCCTCAGAGGAATAATAACAATAGATAACTAGGAAAAAGTAAGGAACCTCAGAGCAGAAAGAAAGGACACAGACCATACACATACCAGGAACAGAAAAAGCAAAAAGGGTAAAAACAGATGAAAGAGGAAAACACTAAGAGACAAAAGAAACAAGAGAAAAAACTCCTCATACTACGTTTAACACCACTCTGTTAAAATGTTCTGAAGAATTGGTACACAGTACTGGTATGGCACATGTGATAACACACATGCAAGCAGGTATTTTAAGCAGTAATTGGCATCTGAAGCTTCTTTCCTTTCCTAACATTTTCAGTGTAACTGCCTTGGCAGCTTCAACTGGTGGCTAGCATTATTTACTTAGCGCAGGACAAGACCCCATGAGAACTCTTAGATAAAGGCTGTCACTAAGCTCACATCCAAAGACGGTGAAATTTCCTGGCAGATTGGAGCATTTAAGGTCAGAATCAGTGAAAAACTGTCTCTACAAAGTGAGGAAAAATAAAGTTGATTCCCTTTGAATAAATAAGTGGCTATTACTGAGTGAACTTTGAAAATACGTTAGTGGAGCTTTATCACTTCTTTTGCATTTCAAAACTAACAAATAATTTACAAAATTGGGGTAGAGAGCTAATTACTGAAAATTATTTAAAATTTATATAATGCTGTGACAATGTACCAGACCAAGTATTATGTGTTTTTAAAAAATGAATGCATTGTTTCAGTATATTCACAGTTCTACAATATTCAACAAATATAATGTAAATCTATACATTAAATTACTTCAATTCAACCACATTTTTTACTATGCAATCACAAGAAAGAGTGCAGTGTAACAAGACAAATTCCAGGAGCTGACACTTGCCAAATTCCTGCTTTGCTACTGAGAAAACAAAAACCCACAACCTTAGAATTGCACGAGTTTAACCACAACTTTAGACTTTGTGCACGAAGAGAATACCAGCCTTTGAAAAATTATGCTGGAAAGTTCAGAATAGCCCAACATCTGTTTCAACGTATTTACATGTAACTCAATCACTGGATCAATGTAACAACTAGATTACTGCATTGTAATAATTCAATAAAGAATTTTCACCAAACTACATGACTACATTATTAGTAAACCAAATGAAAATTGCATCATTTCCTATCCCAAATATAGTCAATACTACTGAAAAATAAAAAAGAATTAAATGTTTTGGATATATTGATAAATAAAACTCTGTTTCAAGTGAATGTTTACAAAATGGAACAAGGTCTAAACATTTTACAGACATACAAAAAAAAAAAAAAAAGGAAAGGAAAAAACCACGAAACCCCAAATATCACGCCACCCCAATCAACGAAGCATCAGATTGTGGATACAATCAAACCCAAACCAAGCAGAATGCTCATTTAGCAGCTCACTTTTTCTGGGCCCACCCTACTGACTTGCAATGCAGTTCTATAGTGATCTTACCTGACAACGTGTCCCCTGCAATACTTGCACTTCATGCTAAGAAAAATAAAATCCTTCTCTAACATCTTGTTGATACCAAAGTATCTCAGCCACTTTGAATGGCTTGTTTCACACCCCTACATCAAATTCCTACTTAAGTATCAGTTCTCCAGTCAATGCATAATACAGAACTCTTTCTTTAAGCTTCAGTCAGGAAAAGAAAATAATATTTGTTTTAAAGTAACTGATTTCTCTGTGGTTTTTTTGTTTGGTTGGGTTTTTTTGCTACTTGAACTCCAATTAATATTTCATGTTTTTGCACACAATTATTCATGCAAGAAAGGCACCTCAAGGCCAGTCACTAAACTGAGCTGGATTTGGAACACTAACTTTTAAAGTTACTGCATCTTAGATGCACGATATAGACATGTCAGACTAAAATTTTTAGAGAAAGTTATTGTCCCTCTGAACATTTCCTACTAAATAAATTATGGAACAAAATTGTAATTCTTAGGAGATACTGCAACTGAAACTTCTCTTACTAGTCAACAATAATGAAAACTGTTTGTGGTAGAGAAGTAATTAAAAAAAATAATCTATGTATTTACAGTTATAGCTATATAGAATAGTGGAAGTAGAACGAGAGGTAAAATCCACCCAAACCATTAATTTTCTATTTCAATATTTTGTTAGGTAACACAGTAATTAGAAAAAAAGATTGAACTTAGTAATGTGCTATACACAACCCAAAAAGTGCTCACTTGAGACAAGAAAATTATGTAGAAAAACCAGATGCTGCTCACAGAACATGTTCAGGCTCTGCTCACTTCCTTTGGCATGACCTTTGCCAGAAAAAAATAAACCTCTACATGTGCTTCTGCCAGACTCTGTAGGTAATTCTTAAAAGGGGCTCAGAATGGCTTGAACGGTCCCCTCTGGATCACCAATTTTAAAAGTAAAAAAGGCAGGGGTGTGTGAATTGATAGTATTTTCTCAATACACATATGCTCTGTTTCAAAAATATACAACTTGCATCAGACTATACTAAGTCTTCTTAATGCTTCCCTCCTTTCTGCTTCGATCATCAGTTTAGATTAACAACATTGATATCTCATTCTATTTCCAGTAGTAACTTTCAGTATAACACTGTCCAAGAAAGAGAGAGATGTTTTATTCTGCTAAGAAATCTTGTTAAAAATATACCCAGACTCAAAAAGTGGTATCTGTGTAGGGGTTGTGCATATTTCAAGGTTAAAAAAGCCATTTCACCAAGTGAGAATGACAGATTTTCTAAATTAAAATGTAACCTGGAATGCACAATGACAATAAGAAACAGGTTTGTAAAAGCACCATAAACAAAAAACCAGTTTGATCCAAAAGCTCAAATTTTTTACTGCTTTAAATAAGCATATTTGAAAGTATATGTTGCAATGTCTGGAAAAAAGTACTGCACAATTTTGTAGGATGGAAAATATAGAAGATTAATTTTAAGATGAATGCAAATATTACCTTCTCCTTAAAGAAGCTACTAACTATCATAAAATGTTCCATTTAGAAAAAGTGTAATGTCTAAAAACCTTTTATACAAGGCAAAGCACAAGAACATGGGAAACAGTGATAATTAACCATTTAAATATAAAGGCTCTATGAGAAATCTTTTAATGTTTACCTCACTGAATACCAATAAGTGTCCCTTTCACTTAACATAACTGCACTATACTTAGGAAAGAAAAGAAGAGGCAGTTGAGGAAACAAAGTTTTAAACCTGTAACTTCACTCGCAGTTTGTTCTTTTTCATCCACATGGCAAAAGCCGTAAACTGACCAAGCAGAATTCCTCTTCAACATCAAATCAATTATTTTCAGATAGACTGTTGCTGATTTCAGGTCTCCAAAATAGGGCAGCATAATTTTTGAAACAGCATGAAAAACACTGAATCTTTCTCTTGCCGAGTCTAGTTGAATCCATTTATTTAGAGCATTTCATCTTAGTTGAATCTGCTTGTAATAAGCCGTATGCAAACACCACCGCTGAAAAAAAAGTCAGTCTCAGTCCTTCTTCAGAACCTCAGGTTATGCAAGGCAAAGAGTGCTGCATTTTCTCAGTTCTTTAATGAGGTTGTTGGTTTCCCAAGTTGTGCTGTTCATACTAGCTATTAACAATTTCATCCATGTAGTCACTCACCTCTCATAGATGAGCCTATCACATTTAAGGTCCAGACCTCCTCCTTTCTCCTGCAGCAAGAGAATCCTACCTCCTGCAGAACTCCCTTTGGAAGGAGGTACTAAAAAGCCACTACAAATATCTACTCCTCCAGATTCCACAGATTCATTTGCTACATGGTGATACATCAAAGCAGACAGTTTTGCTGAATTGTAAATTTTTTTTCATTGATTCACAGAAGCATTTACACACAGAGATGAATAAAATGCTATAGAGCAAACACTGCATTATTAGGCACTAAAGTAGTATTATATGTCTCATACAGACAAGAATACTTTACACCTATATCCCCTAATTTCTTAATATTGACAAGAATCTTAAAAGAATTGTTTTTGTTTAGCATGTGCTTTAAAAGGTACAATGATGAGAGACAGAATTTGTAATGAACTGGAGTTTCAGCTTCTGCCATTACCCTCCTACTACAGGCTAATATTTTACCATTTGATGATTAATATTTTTGAGACAGGTGAGATGAATGGTACAGTAGTAATTAAATAGTTTGGGAACCAGTTTACAAGCTGCCTCAAAACAAGTCATACCTTAGGCATTTAATTAAGAAAAGGAACCTCCTTTAATATTTAATTCTACACATTAGTCTTGTCACTCTGAAAAGTAATTTTCTTGTTCCTCCTTCCTTTCTACCCTCACACTATGCTACTCTGTCTATCATCACAAACTCCTCAGTCTACATGCTTCTGAGCTATTATGAAATGGCCTACTCATTGGCAACCCACAACAGTAAATGAAAAACTGCACCTAAACTCAAAATATTTGACAAGCAAAGTGTACTGTAGTCAAGACATGTAAGAAATAATGGCAGATTCCAGTGGTTTTTTGCCTTTATTCCCATTAGAAAACTATCTTTTAAGAGAAATCTAGTTACGTCAATATTAAAATAAAAAACGAGACTAATCTTTTGACATAAATTACTTTTTTAAAATATGATAATTAGGATGTGGTTTGATTTTATGCATTTCTTTGCCTCTGTGTCTAAGCCACAAAGATACTTATTTTGGATCTTTTTCTAAGTTTGCACTAGTAGTAAGAACAGAAAGTTACTTTGAAAATAATAATGAAACATATACCAAACCCACACCTGAGAATGTTATGATTTCAGAAGCAAGAGCTTTAGAAGACAACAACAAATATTCAGAAGCTTTTCAGGCCTCCATAATGACCAGCAATCTCATGTTTAGGTTCAGCACCACCCAGCCACTCAAATAGCCAGTGTAAAGCATAATGTAACCAATTAATTGAAAAAAGAAAAGCAGACCACAGCAAGAATTTGCCAATCATTTCCTGCATGCTATCTCTTCACCTCTTTTTCTAGGTTTGCAAGAGCCACCATATCATTAACTTTCTTTATCTATTCCTTCCCTCTAAGACAGGTGTTCACACCCATCTCCCACACAATTCTTCCACAGTTCCCTTCCCAACGCCCTGCACTAGAAAGTGTAGGGTTCACGTACCTCAAGCCTCCCAAGACTGGCCAAGTTCCACCTTCTATGCATATTCTTGTACAATGAATCATGTACAATGGACTCTCTCACATGTTTTCAAGTCTTTTTCCTATCACTCACCTCCATCACCTCTATCCTTACTCCCTCATTTACTACTTCTCTTTTAGTACTTCGGTGCACCCTTCTCCCTTGTCACAGTCAGAGATGATTCTGAGGTTAAACCACCAATTGCCAAGGTCCAACATAACCTAGATAAAATGTAATCAACCAGCGTGCACGGAGGCGAGAAAGTTTGCATCTTAGCTTCTGCCCTGGAGCCCAGAATGGCTGGTGCTGACTCTGGCCATCAAAAGGGCTATGCAGAAATTTTTTCTGCTTGTATCCCACGGCTTTAAACCACCTATTAATTTATTGGCAAGCCAAAACAGAGCAGCTACTACAGACAATGCAGCATATATCCCACCTGCAACCCAGCTACACTGCTTATCCTTTACATAGGCTGCCACTTGCAAATTGTAGTACGCATGAAGAACGTTTTTGCCAAATAGCTTATTTTTAGCCAAAAAAAAAAAAAAAAATCCTGTGAGGTCCTCCATACCCCACCCCTGCAAACGTTTGTGATGGTTACCTTATGGTAACTATATCCTCAGCCAGAGTAAATGTGAAAGAAAACACTCTTTATCAGGGTTGGGAAAACACTAGCTTATCAAAGGCTAGAAATGGGGGGGTGAACACCTCCACAAAGAAAACCCCAAACCTCTCAAAACTCACAGACCTAGGATAAAAATCAGTACTGACTTAGAGGCAGAAACTGCAACAGATTGAGAGAGAGAAATCCAAGACGCAACTCCTTTGGGCTCATGATTCAAAGAATTTACTCCTCCATGTGGGATTTATTAATGAGCCACAGAACTTTGCCATGGCAAAAAGAAACCATCATCTTCACCAGCTTAACAGAGGACGACAGCAAAGGCCAGAAAGATACTGCAAGTTGCTCCTGGGAAGGCTTAAAATGCCTACATAAAAATGCAAAGTAAATACTTTGCTTTTACTGCACATACTGAAAGACTCAGTTTTCCATAATCTATAGCAGTTTTAAGTTATTGTTCCTTCCTAGGGCAAATGAGGGAATACGAAACTTACCTCCAGACGAGAAATTTACCTTTGTAGAGCTGTTGAACCCCAGAAATCTATATAGCTACATGACAAACACACACCTGACAGGTCTCAGTCTAGGTATACAAATGTGTGGACAAAAGAAGTGAAGTGTATAACATAAATGAGCATTTTCTCAGAACAAAGCAGACTGACAACCATGAAATGAACAGGGGCAGGTCCCGCACTCCCCAGCCAGTGAATTACAGACTGGGATCTGGGCTTTGACAATTCCCAGCCTCCCCAGACCAGGGAACTCTCACCTCAGTGGGCTATCCCTGCATTTTCTTCCTCTGTGCTGCATTTACAGCAAAGGAAGAGCTACAGCTCTGATGGCCCAACCAGCAAATTGCCAGAGCAGGAAAGAAAAGAACAGCTTGCTTTTGCCATCTCTTTGGAAAGAGATTCCTGTGGGAGATTTCCCAATTCTCCCATGCTAACTTGGACATGAGCAGCAGAAGCCCATTAGTCACATGTAACTCTTCTACCTTAAGCCTCATTCAAAGTAACATAGTTTAGGGGATGCTTTAACTAGCCCAGTTGGCAACAAAGCTTCAAAGGTTGCTGATAAGAACAGCCAGCACAGACTTGGGTACCTGTCCTCAGCACAACAGCAGTGATGGGGAAAACAGATGGAAGTTGCAGGAGTTTATTATACCAGTTCTGTATCAAATAGGTCTTATATAAAATCTATGCAGCCTCCTTGTGCTATCTGAGGACTATGAAAGGAGAACACAGCATGGAGCATCTGCTGAAGATTATTGAATCTGACCTCCTTACATTTCTGAAACATATTGACCCTATATATCACCAAATTTAAGAATTCTTATAGATTTTGACCACATTTTCCATGAAACCTGATCCTAGTGCCATGCACAATGAAGACAACTTGAAAATCTTATGTGAAAACTCATACATAGCACTATAAAAAGACAAAAGAAAGTATCTGTTTTCATTTAAACTAAAATAGAGTTTTTGCTGATCTCAACATGGATGACATTATTTCTAGTTTAATGGCTTTACCCACAGCTCTGCCTTGCATTTTTTTAATTGGGTCAGAAACATGCCGATAGCAGAAATCCATTTTAAAGAATCCAATGACAATAGCATGAGCCTTTTTTAGCTTAATGGAAATGAACAAGCTAATTAAACCCAGAAAAGGCAACCAGAATACTGGGAATTAAAGGAAAATACACCTACCATGTGCTATCTTCTGATAATAAAATCATCTTGAAATTAACATTACAAACAGAATCTGATAACTTTACGCAGAAATCTATAATTAAAATATTGTTTTATTTGTGCAAATAAGTACATTAACAGTTTCTTAGAATAAACAACGCTTCAACTGTATCACAATTTGCTGAAAAAGCTCACATTATCTGTATTTGATAATAAATCTTAACATCTCATAAACTACACTACCTTGTTAGCAATTCTTCCAATTTGCTCATGCTAATAAGTCACTCTATATAATAAAATGTTTAAAGTCTATTCAGCATAAGCCATAGACTCCAGATTTCCTGTTTTCCCATATTGCTTTCTCAGAAATCTCACAAGTGAGGCTATCCTCTATTTTGCACAGAACTACTAAGAAAAAGCAGAACTTAACAAAAATTAAAAAAAATGTTAATAGAGATTTTCAAAACTAGAAATGGATTTAAGCATATATCAAACATCTGCTACGTATGGAATAAACTTCTTATAAACAACCTCTACAATACAGGAAAGTAGTACCTGAAACTCATTTATTTAAAATACAACTTCCTTCCTTGTCCTTGCAGACACTTATAACAGCCACAGAAATCTTATCCATGTTTATATTAACTTTAGTGTCAGCTATAATAGCCAGTACCTGATTTGAATCAAAACATCAACCTCATACTCCTTTACTAACAAAAGTATATTATCTTAAAAGAAATCATGCATTCTTATAGAAATAACATATCAGTTGTGCACAAAACTTCAGACATGTTTACAATACCCATCCTTTTACTCAGAGTAATTCTGAGTATAGACATGTTACAGTGCATGTTGAAAAGACATTGTCCAAGTTCCTTTAAAAGTAGTTTTGGAACCATATTTTTCTGGGTCTTTTAGAAAAGCAACATCTTATTCTGATAAGTATGGTTAAGATGCATTTATTAATCAGAACAACACGTTTAGCATCAAATGTGCTTTTATTCTTCCCTTAAGTAATTGTTTCAATATTAGGTTTTTCTGTGGTGGTGTAGTATTATTTGTATGAGAATAGTATAATAAAACATTTCCAAAACACAAAAGTAGTGAAAATAAGTATCCTGTAGTTGAAAGATACGTTGTGAAACTTAGGATATGACTTGTACTTCCCATAAAATCTAAGTTGTTAAAAGCAAAAGTTGACCATGACATTTTGAATTAACGAGCTTTTGACCATTTAAGGTCTTGAAACTTAAAAATGATAGCAAATGCACCTAACAAAATCTGATTAACTAAGAATTGCTATTCAGATATAAGGAGTTAGAAAACCCAAACTGGTCTGCATTCTGGTCATGTGACAATGAAACCCACAATCATTTAAGCTGAAGTGCAAAAGCTCCACAGAATTTAAATAGCATGTCCAACTAAAGTGTAAAACTAACAAATTTTGAAAACTAATTAATGACCTGTTTGCTATTTTCCCATGTAATTGTAAGAGAGCACATCTTTATTTTGCAGCACTGCCCATCGGCTGTAAAGATCTGCATTGCTTCAACATGCTTCAACTCCATGTTTCTGTTATTTTCTGTCTACACTAATTGTTTAACTGTTTGCTGTGAACAAGCCAAATCAACAACTGTACACATCTTAAGAGTTCCTGCATGACTTTCTGGCTCAGTGCAATTAATAGGAGGTAGCACATATTTTAATCTTATTCTATATGAAATAAAGGTATCCCCAAATTCTTTATCAATATGAAAAGCTGTCTCTCTGCATTCATCACCAATCAGCTAACAGAAAAGGCTAGTGGATTTTGCCAGCAGTAAAAGACCTAATCACAGCAAGATGAAGCCAGCTGTCAACTACAATCAGCTTGATTCATTGCACTTTTCATATTCAATGGAAAATGTTGAGCAACACACATTTATTTCACAGTTATCAGGTTAAACTGAAAAATATAAGAACACAGACTATTTAGCTTTAAAAACACATGAAATATTTGTTCATTTGTAGTATTACCAACTCCGTGCAAAAACTGAATACCAAAAAGATGAGGAAAACCATTACTTTTTGTATTTAATTTTACCATTTAAACTGACAGAAAATCATACCACCTGAAATTTAACAGAGGCTGCCTAAGATAAAAGGCAAACGGTGCAGTCAGAATAGATACCATAATCTTATGCAAATAACCTTTCCAGTGTTTGCTGTATGCTTTTCCCTATATATTTCAGCTTTTTCTTAAATCTTGCATGAAACAAGATGAATATGTGAGCCAGCAATAAAGCTAACGTGTGTAACAGCATAAATCAAGTAGCTACAAGTCAGAGAAGACTGCAGCAAGCCAAAACCTAGACCTAAGGATTTTTAAATATTCAACATGAAAGAAAATACTAAACCCCATTAAAAATTTCTTATGTATCTAAAAATTATGACATTATGGAAGATAAAAACATAAAAAGCTGTAATTTACCTTGTCAAACTCAGGAATGACATGCAAGTTCACCCTCTCTTCATTCTTTCAAGAAAGTAATTCAAGCATGATTCAGTGCACTTACACAAGAGATCCAGCCAAATGGGTCTCCATAAGTACACTGAAGAACTGTATGTCGAAGCACAATACAGTGAATATTCCAGCTGTATAAAGACCAGGTTTATTTTTAGCAAGCAAGAAAAGGTATGAGCTGTAGAGTAAGATCATCCAGTAGGAATAAGAGAAGAAAAACAAGTTCAACTCCCTTGCTCCTAAATTAGCCAGAGGGACTTTCATTTTCTCCGCTTTGATCCAAGGAAGACTGCAGGGGGAACAAACCTAACAACAATTGTATCTGGAGGCAGCTGCGGAGAGAATAGAGAAATGGAAAGGTTCACTTGCCTGGGAAAAACATACGGGTGGGAAATAGGTATGCTAGGTGTCCAAAGGCTAAATGGACAGGAAACTAAATGAACAAGCCAGTGAATATGGAAAGGTGTGTCAGAGAAAGGAGGCCACGGCAGCACTGCACAAGAAAAACCACAGAGACTGTGGAAAAGATGAGAGGAAACACTAATCTGCAGATGACACAGCTACATGAAAGAAAGAACTCTAAAGGTGGCCTGTAAAGGAATAGTTGGCCTTGTAAGTACCAGCAGTCTCCTGCTCAGAACTGAAAGCTGCCGAGAGAGACAGGGGAGCAGTCTAAACTCTCAAGCTTTTACAATTAAGCTCTTAGAGCTGTGCACTGACACAGTGAATTCCATAATCTGTGTGCTGTAAGGAACTAGAGAAATAAAGGAAAGGACAAGTCCAATTTTCCTTACAATAAATTAATATTAAAATATTTGGCTTAACCAAAAATGGTATTAATATGACTGCAAAAGGATACAACTGTGACAAAAAGCATTGAGGTTTATAAGGACTGTGAAAGCTCAGCAATACTTCATGAACAGTAACAAATGAACTTTAAGTAACTTTTACTTTATGAGTTAATGTGTATAATGCTATGCATCAGCTGAAGTACTTATTTATTCTAAACTATTCTACCTTTATATAAGGGCCAAGCAGCTCAGGTTCTATGCACAGTGACAACTGGAGGCATTTCTCCACATGCTTCATTTAGTTACAAATCTAGGGAAAAGAATTAATGTTTTGCTCCATGGTTGCAATACAAATATATGAAAATAAGTACCGTAGTTAGAGGTTAAACAAACCTCATCCTCCCCCTTCCACGGACATCTGCAACTAAGTATTGCTATAAAACTGCAAAGCCATGCCTGAAGAAAAGCAAAGTCAAACCTGTAAGTGGGAACCAAAGGTATAGACTGAGTAAATGGTGAGGTTTAGGTCTTTTCTTCTCTGCAAAACGGGAAGTCATGATACAGACTGGAAAACCACATTTTGTTCTCTGTAACTTGCAGAACTATCTTTTGATGCCCAGAAGAGCAGCAGAACTATAAAGTCTGTGTATTACAGATGAGTGTGTCTAAGTTTCTGTATACTACAAGTCTGTATACTGTAAGTATCTCATAGCCACCTAGATAGATGCTTGGGGTCTAGAGTGACAGAGATTAATATATTTGAGATTTCACAGGACATGTCAAAACACTGTTCATGACATTCCAAATCCAAGAATGATGTGATTCTGCCTAAAATGTTTACAAAAGGCCTCAGAGTGAAGCATGAGGTTAGTACCATTTCAATTCCCTGCAGTTTCATAGAAGTTCTTTCTATGAGATCACATAGTTATTAGTCTTCTAGAAATGTTACCCTACGTAACTATCCTTTACTGAGATGTGAAGAGACTGGGATTTCTAGTCCGGCAAGAATTCAAAAGCTATTTGTATGCATTAAATTTAGCTTTAGACTGAATTTTTTTTTTATTTCTAATTTAATGGTTTTTTCCCTTAAGTCCTTTAGTTGGATTAGTTTTTCTATTTTTTGAAGAGCAAGATACTGTGAGCTCTCTAGAAAATGCTTCAGACAGACTTAACGAAGAACTGTATCAGTCTGGGGAGAATCCAAACTCTATTAAGCTGACCCAGGGCTTGAACTAGAAGTCTGACAGTGCAGAAGGCTGCTGTAGGGGCAGCAAGGCTCCTGTTTCCGAGAGATAAAAATGATTTTAGGTACATATGTCTTAGACAAGTGAACACCCTTGACTGTAAAAGTGGCAGATAAATCATTTTTGTCTCCTTAACAAAAGCAACAAACAAAAGGTACAGCAGAAAATTAGGAAAACTTGTATCTGATTTAATTACCAGGTTTTTTACGTGGTCAAAATGTTCCAGGAAGCCTGCAAGAAAGTTTCTTCAGGAAAAAAAAAAAAATTCTCTGCAAACTGTTAGAATTCCTTTTGCCTAAATTTCTTTTTATCATCTTTTAATGGAATTATTTGCTTAGACTTTGGTAGGAGACCCCTGAAGGAATCTAGATTTCCAAGACTGACATAGTTATTTGTTCATTTTAAACAAACTTGATTAAATCCTGTCTTATGTTAATGGCAGCCTCTTCCAAGTGCATTGTTAAATGTTACAAACAGAAAGTACTTAATACTTACAAGCTTATATTAAATTGAATTTGTAGCTCTGGTTTGAAGAAAAACTTCTATTCCAGACTAAGCTCTTTATCCTTCAACATTTCAAATGAGAAACGTCAAGCAAGCACATATAACATATACTCTACTTCTGAGGTTGCTACTTCTGTTAAAGGTTACTACTTCTGTTAAAAATTTAACTTGTTTACCTTTTTCCTCACAACTAAATTTTGTCATAGCTTTGCCTGGCAGGCTAAGGAAACCTGTAGGTATTTTGCCTGTGCAAGTATACTTGTGAAACCATTCAGCCATATTTGAGACTTCATCAAACGCTTTTGAGAACACATTTAAAAATTTTAATTGTCATATCATAACAAATATACAACAAAATGTATATTAGATATTTAATGCCTTTTTATCTAGTCACATTTGTATGGATCAAATAGTTAAAACTAGTGAACAACATACAATTCCACTCAAGGATTTTGGCACCACATGTAAATCTATCTAAACTTGAGAAGCCATAGCACAGGAACTCATAAGCAATGTAGCTTTATTACTGCCACGATGGAATGGGATACAAAGACTGATTGCATCAGATGGCTGTCCACTCTCCATCAGCAATCATACGCTCTCCTAATTTAAATCAGTACTATTAAAAGCTGCTTTGCATGTACTTATATGTAGAAGTTTTAACATACTTGTTAATGGAATTTCCCTGAGCAATTCCCCCAGCATGAAAGTATGATAGTCTCCTGAAGAGGTTAGACTACTTCCTGTAAAATTTTTTTGCTAAAAGCCTGATTTGAGACACTTCAATAGTACTAGTGAAGCTCAGTTCTGTTATCTAATCAGCACAAAATTTTAATTCTCAACTTTATCTACTGGTCACAGCTTCAAGACTAGGAAAATTTACAGGCATGTGATTCTCCAGTTTGGAATGATGGTGAAGTTTTCCTCCTCTACATGAGTTTCTTTTACACTAAAGCTAACACAAATTTCATAGTGAGAGATAAAATCTGGTTCCACTTTGTATTTCTTGGCAAAAGCTTCAGTAAATATCTATAAAGAAAAAAAAGCTTATTGGTACCAGTCTTTCTAAATCAGGGGAGCAATTTTAATATTAGAAAGAACAAAAACAAGCTAAAGAGAACATGGTCCAGGAGACCACAAACTGACATTTTATTCTCCCCCATGTAAATTACCAAGTAGGAAAATAATTTAAACGAAGCAACTACAGCAAGCAAGTACTGTCTTCATGTACTGACTGTTTTCATTACACTAACCTACTTCCATTCATTCCAATAGACTTCCATCATGTTCCTGTACCCCATCCTTTTTTCCTCCTGAGCCTCATCTGCTTTCTTGTTTTCTCATCTACAAGAAACTTCTCGGTTATCTGATTACCTTTTCGTCTGGACGACTGCCATCACCCCAGTCCTCTTTCTGGGACTTCCTTTATGTACATCTCTGATCCACTTTTCCTATTGATGACTGATAGCTGCACCACGACGAGTGGCTCCCAGTCCCTCTCCTGTCTACCACTGACCCCCAGTGGTTACAATTGCATTTGCTCTGTCTCACTGTTTTCAGACGGCTGCTGTTTCTATGGAATGAAGCTTGGATTATGCTAGGACATCTGGAAGAAAACAAGACTCAACATTGTATGACCACTGTTCCATGGCCATTGATCACAGAATCAAAGAATAATTTCGGTAGAAAGGAGCCCCTGGAAGTCACCCCATTCAGTAACTCCTGCTCAGAGCAGTTCAGATTGCTCAGGACTTTACTCAGCTAGATAGAAATTCCGCAGATTCTGGCCTATCTGTTCCAATGTCTGTTATTCCCATTGAGAAAACATTTTTCCCAATATTTAATTGGAATTTCCTTTGTTACAACTTGTGTTCAAATCAAAGTGGCTCAGTTACACGTGCAAAAGAAAGGCTGAGGAAGAAGAGGCTGCTATTCTCAGAGAAGAGAATCACTCTTGAGGCACTGTCCAATCTCCCTGGCAAAGGGAAATAAATATTTAGTTACGTAAGTCTTATCTCCTGGAAAGAGATCAGGCCCCAATTACAGCATAATTCTACTTCCAAGCAGGAAAGTTGTAAACAGAAGTATACCCCAAAAGGGTGTGTGTGTCTGTGTGTACGTGTGTGTACACACACACACACACACACACACACACACACACACACACACACACACACACACACACACACACACACACACACACACACACACACACACACACACACACAGACACAGACACAGACACAGACACACACACACACACACACACACACACACACACTCAGGAATAAGAGAACTAGTCAACTGACAAAATCTCACATAGTTTTTGCTTTAGACTTTGTTATGCAGAATGCAAAGCTCTTAGATGAGCACTTACAGATAAGTATTCTTTTTATAACAATGCATGTTTCACTGTTTGAAGAGACCTAGCCTATTCTGTTTTTAAATAATTAAATCTTTATTTGGAAGATAATCTAATGAAACTTAAGCATTTATATAATGTGATTTTAAGCTAACCATTATTTAAACAATTGCTGATCAAATACATATAGTTTCAATGAACACAAAAATCTGATTGCATATGACAAAATGCCAATTAATAGAATTATCCAAATTGAATTCCAGACAGATTGTCCATCATTTTTTCCAAGACTATTGATTCAAACAGTGAAACAAACATTCATCTTAAGTTTCCTATGCACGTCACACTTACAGCTCTATCTAGATGTTAAGTAAAAATCAATTATTTCATCATTAAAGCAGTACACATAATAAAAATATACCTGAATGCAGAATATTTGGTAAGATTTGAGCTGTCTTCAATGTTCCATTGGTTTGTATTGATTTTAGGGATAGTCTAACAGTCAGTATGCCAGTAAAAATGAATAAGCCTAATGCATTACGTAAGTGTAAGCTGATTACATCCTTGATCCTGAAGCCACCTCTTTTTCCCCCTCCCCCTTCAATTTAAAACTTGGTACAACTGAAAAATCTTAGTTTTATACACTTTCAAAATCTATTTGATACCATTTTTGGCATTAAACCCAGCACAATTTACATTAATGTAATCTCTTCATGTTTCAGTCTTTCTTGTGTTTTAATAATTTCCTAAACCTGGTAAAAGTCCATTTTAAAGTGATCAGTTCCCTAATAAATTTTAATTTTGTGGCCAAACTTTTTAGGTTTTGTTGTTGTTGTTGTTGGTTTGTTTTTTTTTTAAATGTACTGAATGGCACACAGCTAGCAGTGTTATTCAAGTTACCAGGTTTGAGCTCTCATAAAAATTAACAGCAAATTAAACTAAAAAATACAAAGCCATGCTATCATAAACTTCAGTGCTGCCACGAAGTGAGATTATAAGGCATACTGCACATGCCAGTCCTAATTTCTAAACATACTATGTCTCAAATTAAGTGTATGTGCGTACATGGAAGAATAGATCAGGGGAGGTCATTGAAGAGTTACGTTTCCCTAGCACATTATAGCACTATGATCTCACTACATTGTCAACATGACAATGGAAGCAGGATAAACAGATCTGTTCAGCAGAGGATATCAGCTAGTGTTCTGTACAGAAGAGGAACGTAGAAAGCAATACATGACTAACTGCTTTGAATAGGGAAAAAAATTCCTTCCACTAGGCCCACATGCCATACACAAAACGAGCTGCTAAAAGCTGCAAACTGACTGAACAACTTTGTTGCTGCATATTTAAGTGTGTGTGTGCATGTGAATTTCAGATGCCAATTATCAGGCAATATACAAGCACAGAATTGTTTAATCTGCACAATTATTTTTAACATTTAGGGTTTTTTTTTTTTCCTTTAAGACATCTCAGCTTGAAAAACCTAATTTGTATGCTTTTAAACTTTCTCAGGGTAAAATAATGCTTAAAAAGAGCCCTATGCATATTTAGAAATTGACAGTGCTTCACAGAGGCAATTCAACTATGAATTGGTGAGCTCAAATCTTTTTACTGAAATTTAAAAATGTTTTAAAATAGTCAGCTGTAGCTATAGTGCCTCAGCAAAGGCAGCAGAGTGGCCCTGAGTGAATGAGCAGAATTTGAACTGTAGAGCCTTCATTAGTATTGAGGATGAGAAGAGAGAAAAGAAAGTAAAGTGAGTTACAGCTCAGGAGTAGAAGGTTTTAAGTCATGATAATTTTGAAAGACATGTATGACTTTTAAATTAAAAAGAGAGAATGTTCAGGCCAGGATTCACTGAATGCCACCAAACAGGTTGCCTATGCTATGTAATACATATTTTAAATTAGAAACCTGGTAATATTTTAGTAAAAAAAATCATACACAGAAATGAACGAAGTGCATAAAAAACAGTATAAAGAGATGTCTCTGAAGGGTATGCAACCTCTTCTACCAGCATCCCAATCCATAGATACCTTCTCATGTTTTAAGATACGAGGCTATGCCATGAATCAATACCAGTGAGATTATTTAAACAAGAAAAGGTGTCTGGACAGGCAATACTAGTATGAAAGAATAATGTTGCTGGTTTTTCTTCTTCACATGGGATGAATAAAGCAAAGGGAGACAGATTAGAAAGTGCAGTAATTAATAAGACTTCAGGGCTTTTCATGTCACAAAAGTGAATTTCTTTCCAGACAAAGTTTAGAGTAGTTCATGAAAAAAGCTGTATTTTCCCATTCACTTTATAACAAAAAACCCAAAAAATCAAAACAGAACAAGATCTACACATTTTCCATCCATTCCCACCATAATAGATATTGGAAAACAAATATTTTAAAAACATCAAATATTTGAGTGGAATTGATCCAAAACCTTTAGCATTTATTACATACCCCATTCTCTGTACGTTTCTCCACAGGCATATTTATGCCATTTCTTTGATTTTGGGCTTGACGTCCACCTAAAAGTAAAGTATCACTCTTAGTGCAAAGTTCAGTTTTCAAGACAAATGGTTTTCACTCTTGAATTTGTTCTTTTCAAGAACATTTATATAAAGCTTTCACTTGTGAATTTTTATTCTGCTAGTTCCAACTCTTTCTCATTAGGTTATTCTTTGTAAGCAGTGGAATCAGCAGAAATAAAACATTTACTTCACAGACTTCCTCTGTTAAAAGTACAGACATGCAGCTCTACATTTCTGACTTGTGTTTAGGCAATGATGTCACGAAAGGGAATGTACCGAGTGTGACTACTGAAGTTTCATATTTCTGTGTCCACAAGAAGCAGCAGTTTCAGTTGAATGCATTATAAATGAATACAGTAGAGGAAGTTTTTCCAATGCCTTATAAACAACTTTAATGTACAAATTGATCCACAGGTCAATGATTGATTAAAAAGTCTTGCATGTATGGTTCAGAAGTGACATTTTCCTTGCACGTGAAACTCTGTGGCTTCAGGTGTACCTTAGATTTCTTAACATACTTTAAATTTGTATTGCCCAAAGGATGACTGAGTATTTTACAAAGTACCTAATTAATACAGAAATCCCTCATACATTATTGGGCCTGCTACTTCTGGCATTCTAAGCAACCAGCAACCACTCTGAAACAGGAAAAGTAATCCCAGCTCAGAAGAGCAGTAAGGACTCAGCCAAGACTTGAAATTCGGTTGTCAGAAGTAGTCAGATTAGTTGAATGAGTAAGGATAATCTGATCATGCAAATATACATCTCACTTCGAGATACCTTTCCTATCCTTCAGATAGTGTGACAGCCTTATGTATATAATGCACAGCCTCAAAAGTCTTCTCATAAATTAAGTACAGTCTATACTAGTTAGATCAGAAAACTGAAATCCTTTTTTTTTTTTTTTTTCATTCTGGTCTTTTAAGAAAGCCACACTTAATAGGGCACTGTTTTATATAAACACTTCCTGTAGAACCAAGCAAACCAGCGATTTTTCAATGTGCAAATTATCACCACTATTAAATGTATCTACATTTAGTACGGAGGAAGTAAAGCCACTGAGACCTCTGCCAATGGTATCCATAAAACAGATTTTAGTTTCTAATGAAGGCAAAGTAGTTTACTGAGTCTTTTCTCTGGGGCAACTGAAAGAGAACAGGAGATCAAAAAGAACAATCCCTTACCCTCTCAAAATGTAGGGATGCTCTCTCAACAAGAAAAAAATGCATTAAGCCTCTAATACCCACCAATAGTTTTGGATCAGTATTAAGCGAAATAGAAACCCGTCCTACTACAAAAAATATTACTCAGACTGGTAGAAATTATTCTAGAGAAGGCAATTTGAGAACTTAATTTGAATTAATGTGCCACTGAGGAAGGTTCAAAATGTCTTTGGTATAAGGAATTTGTATTACATGTATCTACAAAGTTCACTGAACTATGAGAACTAATAATCAAACTCCAGTATTTTTTTTTGTAATATGTTTAGGTAACAACACTACAGCACAAGTGTACTTACTCTGTTCATTACTTTCGGCTGGTGACTCCTCATGACGAAGAAAAAATTTCACCTCTTCCCTGCGGGGACCCCATTTTTGTAGGTGATCATACATCATGTGATCAAAGGGTATGGGACGCTCTAAAAGTACAAGACCAAAAAACTTATGACGACTATTTTAATTTAAGCAAAGTTTTATAGAACTCTCATTAAGAATCAGAATGTCTTTTTTTGGTAGCAATTCAATTTACCCAATGTATTTAATGCAAAGTCAAAGAAACAGGCACCACAGACAACAGCTGCACTGTATTAAAAGCTAGCCTGTTACTGTAACATAGCTCACTGCTTAACAGCAGTATATAACCAGCTTGCAAAACCATACAAAAAGATCAGTGTTTAGAAACCCCAACTTAGGAATTCTTCATCACCACCTTTTTCACAATGCTGATCTTTACACCTTTCCCCCCCATCACCACCAGATGGATATTTTGTTGTATTATTAAAATGATTAATTCAATTTAAACCTCTGTGTTTCCACTCAGAAAGTCAGATAAGATTAAAAGCCTTATCATTATGTTGACATTTCATCTCCTAAGAACTTGAGCAGGTGCTCCCACTCCGATATACTATGCCAGACATTAACTTCCACTATATGTGGAATTACTGGCAAATAATGAACAAATAATGAAAAAATTACTGAACAAATAAAGCCTAAGTTCTATGCAGCAGTCATTCTCTCTGTTTTCCCCCAAAGAAATGTAAAACATTCTCCTAAGTGTAGTTATTTCTTGCAAATTGATCAAATATGTTATTACTAAGAGGCTGCATGCTATATATTTAGTATTTCAAAATGAAAATACATTTCAAAAGCAAAAAGTTTTCACCGTTTCTTGCATATATTTACTTCAATGTTACTTGCATTTATTTTTAAATGTTTTCATCAAGGTAAGAAAATCTCCCTTTTAAGATCTAGTACAAAGCACAGTATTAGAAGATACCATCTATTCAGAATAAAATTATTCTAGAAGACATTTAATTAGCTTTCCTACATGCAGCACCATGTCAGACCAATATTACTACAGAAAAATCAGGCTTGGATTGAACCAAAAGGCGGAGTTTTTGTTCTTCATTGTTAAAAGCAAAACGTTTTTTGACCCCAAACCCCAAACCATTGTAGCACCTACCAGGCAAAGCACCACTAACAATTTGTTATCCATTTCATACCCTAACCCATTTGACATGGGAAGACAAAATGATTCAAAGATATGACAGATATCTTGGGGAAAGCTTGGGAAAACCACATCGCAATTATACCTTTCTTATAATGAAGTTTACCTGAATTTATGTATGTTATGAACTACATAAATGTATACATGTCTTGATACTCTTGGGATACTTAATTGTAGTATTTAAAGAACAACACATTTTAATGACTTGATTCACAATGCATTTAATTCAATAAAGCATCTTGTCAAAATCTGTCATGTCAAATAGGTTTAGTGATTAACACAGTTTAGCCACTGTTAGATCTTGCTGCTTTCAATGAGGAAGGGTCACTTAAACAACAAGCTAAGTATATTCATCAGCTAACTGGTTACCCATCTTCCTAAACATCACCACATACTCCCCACCCCCCCAAAATCACAACACCTGATTAAAAAAAAGTGCTTTTCTTTTCTTTTGTTCCTCACTCAAGCGGACTCCAAGAAACATTGTCAATAGTGTTTATGCACACAAGAATAAGGTCAGTGGCTTCCTACAACTCAGTTCTTGAAAAGGAATTTTAAAAACATGACTTTCAGGTTTTTCAACTCCTAAAGTAAAGTAAGATTTCAAGTGCTTTGAAGCATATCCACTAAAATTGCAGCATGAGTCTGCTAAAGATCACAGAGTGTAAAAATATTTAAATGGTTTAGTTCAGAGACTTTAGGACACGAAGATAAGAATCTTTAGGAATTTTTCCCAAATAGAAAAATTGCTAGGTAAACCTGGCAAGAACCTAAGCTTGACAAGAAGGTACCGAGAAACTGGATGTCTGAACAGGGTTGGGCTAATTCTGGAATGGTGAGGAGTGGCTGCAGCATCGCTCCTGGTTAGGCTGGTCTCCCATTAAAAGTAAGGCCCCGATCCTAGGAGCTATTCAAAATAAAAGGTTTAATTTACATAATGTACCTTAAAGAATCAAGGCTAATATTTTTCAGACATGACAATGGCGAGAAATGGGAAAGACATTTTCTACAACTTTTGCTATTCTTCCACAAAACCAATTTGGGATATGTTGCCCTAAACGAGACAGAAAACAGCTTAAAATAATAACAGCAACATCATTATCACTGAAACAGAGAAAAGAAAAATGAAGCAGCACTAATCACTCTGTGCAACTTAACTACATGTAACAGATTCAGAAAAGAAAGAGTAAGAAGAAATGGACATTAACACTTGACACAAGATATGATGAGAACTCAAGTCCTCATTCCTTCCACCAGTTTCAATCCTTTAAATCTACAACAACTGCAGGAAGAAAGCATGATCTTATATTTGCTCTAAGTTAGGACAGCACAAAGATATTTTCTGTAAATATATGTTCTTTAAGAATCAAAATCAAAACAAAACACCTGCAGTTAAACTTTGCTCAGTTGTAACAGCTTCAGACACATTTGTCAGTGATTGTTTTCACAATATTATTTCAAACTTTAATTCTAACTTTTAAAAGTTTGAATAAAAGAGAATGAAGAAAAGATGAAATAGGAGAATGGGTATAGAGTTGTAATAAACAGATTGCATCTCTATGCTTTAACAACACATTAAAAATTATCTATAGAATATTTGTTTTCATTAATAACCAAGTGGAAAACTATGATATATGCATATATACATAATTATTTGCAAAACTCCCTTAGATTTTAAGTTGGATGAAAATTCTGAAAGACTTTTGGGAACAGAGCTTGACTCCTTTCCTTTTAAGTAAAAGTTTTGAGAATGGGCTAGTCTTAAGTAACCTAAAATGATTGAAACACCCTGAAAGACCAAAACACAGATGCCACATCCATGTTTTAGAACAGAATTGCAAAAATCTGTCTGTTGGAACTATACATCCACTATTTAAAACAAAATAAGTTTCGGACTTCAGAATCCATTTTTATCCTGATTAAAAGTATCCTGCTGTTTGTAATAAAGACATTTATGCCTACTATACATGAAACCAGAATACAAAGAAATGGATTATCTCCATGGCAGGGGAGTTCACTGTAAGATCAGGAACGAGTCTTCTCCCCCTCAGGTTTGCAGAAGTACACTTGTAGTACTTTCACAGTCACTTGCCTCTAAGTTACAACTAAATTCAGGAAGACCAATTAATACCAATTGCTGAAAGGCATTCCAGATGTAAATGAAGTGAATAATTGAGTACTGGGTGGATTTAAAGGCTGAAATCCATTCTCTCTTGAAACATATTACAAGTTCCTGGTGTCACACCTGTCTTTCGACCTCCTTACCAACTGCTATTTGCAATAGCTGGGGAATGAGGAAGAATATTCTGTGGGGTTTTTTTCTCCTGTTATAGCATGAGAAATCCATGCAAAAAGAGAAAACTTCAAACTGACAAAGCACAAGGTGCTACAAAATGTACTGTTATATCAGGCACGAATGCTCTTGACTTTTTCAACCATTACTCATCTCAAGAAACTCAAAAGAAGGTGGAACAGAGAATGAAATACATAAAATCAAATGCAAACAAACCAAATGCTTATGTCATGCAGCTGTGAGAAGAATCAGTTTCTTAACCCCAATACAAACAATACCTAAACTATTTTACAACTCTTGGGCAGCTCAGCCATTTCTTTGCCACACAAAAGCAAACAGAGAAAAGCTAACATAATAAATAAATATGTTTTACAACAGCTAAGCTATTGTAATCCTTCTCTGAACTCTAGAAATTGTACCAATTTGGTACAAACTTGGAGCCAAACTTGCATGGATTTTAATAACATTTTTCTGGAAGACAAATGGTCTATCTCTGTCACCCTCTAAAAATAAAATGAAGTATTTCTCATTTATTTGTACATACACATTCAGAAGATGAAGATTATTAGAAGAGACAGTATTTTGTTAGATTGATAGTTTAGGAAATGGACAAGGTTTGGGCACACAATTTTTTTCTTAATCTTGTAATAAAACTACAATCTACAAGCCCCATTTCTTTGAATTTGAGTGGACATGTATTATTCAGCTGGGCTACCTAAGAGAGGTTGTGGCTACCTGTAGAATGGAAGAGTTAAGCACATTCACAAGAGGACAGGTATGACAGCTCTCTCTTATGGAGAGCTGTGATATGGCACCCGTGCAACATGGAGTGACTACCAAGAAAACAGACCACTTACAATGTGTGACAAAATCTAATGTATTTATTCAATCCATTATTTTCTGTGTTAAATGTTGTTTTGAATTTTACTTTCCAAAATGTCTTCTGAAAGAATATTTGTAGGCCTCTTTTAGGGATAAGTGCTGAGGGGTCAGAGACAGTGTAAAAGAAGAGAAAAAATACTCTTCCACTGGCACAACATGCTGCAGTTTCATTGCAAATTGCTTCACACGTCCCACTCAGAACCACAGTTTAAGTTTTTTTATTGTTCTAACAGTAGCATTTAACTGTTTATATTCTTATTTTCTGTATCAGATCTCTGTTCCAGGTTCAATTTAGTTGTCAGGAACTGTTGAAGGAAAAAATATATTTATGCCCCGTTTAAAAAAAAAAAAATCATTAGGTTGTTTCACTGAGAAATTTATGTAACAGACTTTCAGGCAAGTTGAGGCCACCAACACACAGATTTGTAACGGTACCCTACATTCAAGAACAACAAACAAAATGCTTGTGCTGAAATTCCTGTCGGAGAGACTTAAAACCAGTGTGCAGGACATCTCTTTCGCTGACAGCACAGACCTGTTTGAGAGATCCACAAACATATGCTAGTGTTTCACTTTTTCTTTCATTCTCTCTAGTCTTTTCTGTTCCACACTTTCAAAGGAATAGCTCTATGGAATTATCACCTTGGGTATTTAGCAAGTGAAGATAAGATTTGTGAAAGCACCTTCATGTGAGTTTTAAAAGAAAAACATGGAGCCACAAGCACATTTTGAAAAGTCTGACAGACCCATTGAACAGATAGAAGCCTTGGGCAGGATTCTGTTTGTAAACCTTAGGTGTCTATATGTAGATGTCTACTTCAGAAAACTGGGCGAGCTCCTATGTTCAAAACAAAATAGAAAACAACTAGCTGAAATCAGTGCTCTCCATTTTTTACTCACAATAATATCTAGATATCCATTGACTATAGATGCATAATTCACAGGGCAGATACATAAATTTAGTTTTAGTCTCTCCATCACAACTTTCTGGGTAAGTTTTATTTCCCACTTTATAGAACCTTTTAGTTTTAGACATCTAACACTTTGAGAATTAATGCATTACATCCACAGATAAAATATTTTCTCAATCTTAGAAGTTATTATAGCAAATGTGTGCTTGCACTTGCCAGGGTTGCTAGGCGCTAAGTGTCCCAGAAATATGTTGTGGATCACTGGCTACAGTTTCCAGTCACCCTTTGAAGCTAGTCGACAAAATTCTCTGCATTTTTTTAAGAAGTGCACCCTCAAAGTATTGTGAAAGCAGAAGAACAAATAATACCATATATGTTACACTTTCACAGACAAGCGTTTGAAAATGTTAGGGATATTTGAGTGCTGTTAAACACAGTCTGCAGATCCATTTTAGAAATTTATGTGATGCACTTGGCATCATAGGCTCTCCATAATCTAAACTTCCAATTTGAAAAAGTTTTAACCCTCCTGTAAGTTTTATCCTTAAAGACAGTTTTCTAACTAAGTATGAACTGAATTTGTATTCTTGTAACTGCAGACATGCTTAACCTCTCCCCTGCTCGCACTTGCCTAAACTCTGTGAGTTCCCATCCAGTTCAGAAATGACTTCCTGAGGCACCTTTTCCCTTTACAAAGTCTTAGAACACTTTAGAAAAGAGGAAGAATAGTTTCCCCAGGAGGAAAATATTCTAGATTGCTAATACTTAAAAGCACCAAAGGCATCTGAATAATGCCTGTTTTATCTCTTTGATAAAAAGTCTCTGACCAAAATAAAACCCCTCTAAGCAAAATTTCAGAATTCAATATCAAGTTATGACCCCATCAGTCCTTATACAAGAGATTACATAAAACAGCTTAAACAGGGGTGACCTTAGTAACTGAAGAGGTAAGAACCTGCCCAACTGTTACCCTCACCCATCCACCAATTCTACTTGCATCTACACATTGATATACTATAACCTGGAGGCTTCTGCTACACGCAATTGCAAGAATCCATCTAGAAACAGAATCCATAATAGGGCTGTTTTAGCACACTTCTGAAAAGAACTGGCCCACCCATTATTCTGTGAAATAACAACTGCAACACAAATAGGGTATGGGCACTACTACCTGCCCCAAGGGAAGCTGTCAAATCTTTGAGGGGAAATGTTCATGAAGAAGCTGGAGGTACTATGTCCAATTCTGGCACAATTCTGTCTGCAAAACTTCTGCTATTCATGATACAGAAGGAAAAAAAAAAATCTATACCCATTCATAAACTTCAGGTTGTGTTCACATGCGTAATAGTGAGGAAACTGGATTGGAAAGAATGCAGGTGGTGATCTGTACCTACTTACTATAAGAGAAGATCACAGATATTCCATATTGTCATTTAAATACCCTCCATCTTATATATGTTGTATACCTATTTGAAATAAATGGCTTCTAGAAGTGAAAATTCCCCAATTTTTTTTTTCTTTTAAGATAGGGGTACTGAATAATTTATGTAATTTGAAAAACAGAAATACAAAACACTAACATATCTTACACATGCATTTTATCAAATACTCCATGCTGAGTAAGAAAAGGGGAGAAAAAGTCAACAATTGCACTAATCTCTACAGATATTGAATTACTATACTTTGCATCAAAGTTTGCTATAAAAAAAAAAAACACCCACATCCAAAGAACAATTTGAAGTCATTAATATTGAAACCTTAGTCCTACCTTTTTTTATAACTGGTACATATATTTAAATCAATTTCCACTGAACATTTTACTTACCATTTCCACGCCATACTTCAGCCAGATGGCAGCTTCCTTCTCCAGGCTCTTTGCAGAACTCTACTACATCGCGGCAGGTTGTTTCTGGTGTAATTGGAACTTCTGTCAAAATCTGTTCATTGTTGCTCAGAAACACAGTTAATATCATCTGAAAGAAAAACCAAAAAGCAGCAGAATATTAAAAAAAATTACAAGAATAAAATTGTAGATAAGATTTATAATCCCCTGTGTATGGAAACGTATGCCTATGGTTGGTTAACACAATCCATCAAAGTAGTCTTCAGTTTCTTATAACTGCCAAACTTTTAGTTCTTTGTGTTGATTTTTTTTGACAGTGCATTGAATTGACAGGTTTGGTTTTTTTAAAGCCTCAGTTGAAATGGTTTAGTTCTGTCTGAAAATAAGGCTGGGAGGGAAGGCACAAGTTTTGGCTACGGTAGGTGCTTGAAATCGTAGCATTTAAATGTCGCAAATAAATACATACTTTGACAAAGTAGCCTGAAGCTTCACAGGTGGGCAACCCTTTGCATGATGGACATAATTTTTGCAATTTGTCTGAAGATATAGGTACAGCTGGTTGAATTGTAAGCCTTTGGTCAAATCGTAAGCCTCAGAGTTTGGTTTTGTTTGGTGGTGGTGGTGATGGGTTTTTTTTTGGTTTTTTGGGGTTTTTTTTTTTTAACAGTAACATTTTTCAAGGGATTGCGTTTGCTTAGTACACTTGCTGGAGCCAAAATCCTCTGAGAAGTTGGTTCTTTCTGTACTACTTTAGCCTCACCCCCTAAGCTTGCTGTGTTGATCAGACTGTACACGCAACCTTCCCATAGTGGGACTAAGCCTGCTCTCTTCACTCAAAGTTACAACATCAAAAGACTACTTTTCCTCTAGTAACTGCTCCCAGCTATTCCAGTTGGAAAGTAGCCACAAAACAGAAAATATTTTTTCTTCCCCACCCCCACTTAACAGCATTCAACATGACTTGACATCAAGGAAAATAGACAAAAAAGTGGGATAAAATCTATAAAGTAAAAAGCCTAGCACTAAGAGCTAGTACCAATCCGGGTTGATGTAAACTTCTGTTCAAATTCCTTGCTGCACCTTAAATAAATGTGTGCACAAACATCTCTCTCTCTCTCTCTCTCTCTCTCCCCCTCCCTCCCCCCCCCCCCCCCCACACCTACACTCCCCCTCCCCCCCCCCCCGCCCCCCCAGCGATACTCCCATCCCTTTTCATGTTAGCAGGTGTAACTTGCTGTAAATTTAAACACACAAAAACTGTGAGCATAAACTAAACCCACCTCACCCCCTTGGTGCATATGTACTATGGTATGACCATTAACCATATGTTAATTTGCTACATTCCCCCTGTTAAGGGCCTCTGCCTGCTACAGTATTCTCAATGGATTCGTTCTACAGGCACTCATGTAATTTACTGCGAATATAGTTAACAGCTGAGGGGCTTGTAAGAAGGAAAAAACAAAGTCTTAACACAATGATGCTGATGTGATTAATTTTTTCCCCCGAGTGAGACCGGTTGAGGACCAAGAAAGGTTGTATTCAGAGACAAGTATCCCTATGTTATACTAAATCCTCTGAAAGATACCTGACCTTCATTTCCCATTTGTAGTCAAAACACTGTTCTGTAAACTCATGGGGATGGAACTGAGATAACGTGATGTTTAAACGACAAAAGATACCATAATAATAGATGTTTCTAAAGAATGTGACAAAATTAGAAATTTTGTGTGCAAAGAAAGTTCTTTCAGATCTTTCCAGTAAGTCAAATGTGCCATCACATATTGAACCACAAAGATTAAACCTAATTATTTAAAAGCATTTCATTAAATGCGCGCTCTCCACTGAAACAGAGTTGTGCTTCAATTTGCATACGAAATTCTTAAAAACATTCATAACATGTTTATCTGTGGAACATATACATGTACCAAACTGTAGATTTGCATTAGTAACAGCTAGATACTGAGCAAGAGCAGTCTATCTACTTTAGAAGTAGGCACAGGACAAATTCCAAAACATCCCAGGCTTCAAGCTCTCAGTCTCCTTGTCAGTCCTCCAGGCTATTTTAGTCCATGTTTCTACTTCTCCCTCAGTCTGCCAAGTTTGTACACTGTATCCTAAAGTTTTCAAGTAACTACACTTCAACACAAGCAGCAGTCATCCAGGGCTGTAAACATACTAGAATTCACCCCTGGGTTTCTCCAACAGCAGTATTAAAGGAAGCTACAGTAAAAGCTGCAGCACAAGCTAGGAGGAAGCTATAGGATGCAGCCACAAATAGTAATGAAAGCACATGTAACCACTGACTGTAAACAGCTCACAATGTTATTTTTCCCTCATAGAAGATTCAGCCAGTCTTAATATTCAGTGGCTGTGGAATCTTTTACATAATAAATATCTGATGTGGAATCTAGTAGTGGAATTTGACCTCATATTTAAGAAGAAAGAGTCATATATGAAAATAAAACAACAGGCTTAGAAGAAATCTTAAGAGGTCATCTAATGCAGTCTCTTGGCCTCAGGCAGGATCAACTATACCTACATTATCCCACAGAGATGCTTGTTTAACCTGTTCTGAAAAGCCTTTCATGATGGAAATTCCACCACTTCCCTGAACCATCCACCCCAGAAATCCAGAATTCCTGTTGCAGGGAGATCTTAAAGTCTAGTCAAAGCTTTCCTTGCCACTATTTAAACCCACTAGTTCTTCTCCTAGCCACAGGGGGGGATAGAAAACACTTTTATTTCTTTCTCTGCAGTTAAATTTAAGGAACACATAATAAGTAAATTAAGTAAGTTTAATTAAACACCACCAGTTTAACAGAGAATTATCAATGCCAGCTTTCTAAACACAGTTTCCCTATAACACTGGATAGTGATTTCAAAATAAAACCCAAGTTTCCCAAACTTTATGAGAATGCCAAGAGACCCTGGCTTCACTGAAGTCATGACATAATGCATACTGCCTTTTTAGCATTTGTCTGAAAGACCTGCTATCTTTTTATGAAAGGTTAAATAGAATGGCTTAACATCATGTGGTTTTACATGGTTTCCAAGTTTCGATTTTTTATTGCTGTAAAGACAACAGTGGCCTGGAAAACTTGTTTCATGTATTCAAGATTGTCTGCACCTGCAGACAGGCTGAAAAAGAAAGCGAAGCCTTGGAGGTGTGAGTTATCCCATACATCTTAGTCAATTCTCCATAAATTCAGACCTCAACCACTATATAAACTCACCGTCCCCTTTGCAAGACCAGGCCAAAATCTGCTGTACCTCAAGCACACCACTTTCTCTTCTCAGCTCTGACTGCAGGAGTACTGTCTTCTCCAAAGCTGGGTGTCACTCACAGTATCATCTGCTAGACAGCCTAGGGAAAGGTATCTCACTAATGCGGAGGCAAGGTGCTGTAGCCAACGATTGCCATGCTACTCCTCAAGCAAACTTGGTTAAGTAAGGATTTATTTTTAACAGGTTGTCTGAGTAACACCAAAGGAACTGAAACACTGTGCTGTGGAACAGATGTCCTGAAACATACACAGGAAGACTCAAAATATGGAACACTATCAATATATTGCAATATTAATTAGATTTTCAAGTCAGCATCATATCTGTCCCTATTTGTGGTAGGGGTGGAATAAGAATCAGAGGTATTTCATAGTGATAAAATACAAAGAAGCATCGATGGAGCCTGAAAATTTGCTGCTGAAGAATACAAATGAAGCATACACATGAAATACACAGTTACACCCACTGCAGTAAATCAGCTTTATGAAAAAATATTCTTAACCAAAGATTAGGACACAGGAGAACTGATAAATCATTTGATTTCTCATTTTAAATGGATTCCTAAATAGGAACAACTGTAAAAACTCATCTTGTTGAAACCCATATTCTTTAAATGAGATCATAGCCATCGCAGCATTTATTCCATACTCTCTCAATTCACTCATTCAGAACTTTAAATACATGAACACAATGCCACACAATGAAACCAACCCAACACTCATAAGCAAGTTACCTCAGTGCTTCTAAATCATGTATTGTTTCCATAATGAATATCAAGCTCCAAATCTTACACTTCCCTTCTCCTCAACCCAGATGCCAAATGGTCCTTTATACCAGTTTCTACTCTCCATGGGCTAAACAGGTATTTTATATGCACCTGCAAAGCAACTTCATTATTTTCCTTGAAGACCCTCCTTTGCTGTTCTGGCTACAAAGTGTATTAGGTACAAGTAAGCTGTCAATATGCTGAAGTGCTGCCAATCAGGCTGATGAATATTGTTTTGTCTGCTCAGACTTCTCTAACTGTCCAGTTCATCTCTTACTTCATCCAGTGAACAAAAGGTTAAGAGAAAAAACACATCTCAAGAACATGAATTTTTCCCTTTGTGCTATCCATTGCTCTCATCACCCACATCTAGATATAGGAATGCCTACCTGATATTAAAGGTATAGTGGATAATAGACCATTTTGTGTTAATAACATTTGCCAATTTAAGAATTATCAAGCATATGATTGAGAGTGGAAAAATATACCAGATATTTAATACAGCTGAATTCACACACTGCTGTTTAGTCTTATTAGATTCTCCTTTTTTTTTTTTTTAAACCAACCTAGAAATCTCATTGGGTAAAGGTAAGAAACAACAAAAACAAAACCCCTCCTCTTCTAGCAGAGGAGTGATCAGACATGTCAAATATATGAAATGTTTATTATTAAAAGGCTGACACACAATGAACAAAGAACAAAACATATTTCTGATAGAAATGCCAACTTCATTCCTTCTGTTTCACAGGAATTGGAAGGCATTATCTTCTCAGCATGCATTTTCCCCTACTAAAGAGTTCAAAAAAATCCATTTGTGATCTTGTGTTTTGCCATTTTAGAGCACTTAGTGGTGCCTATAACTCCAAGACAAGAACAATCAGCAAAGGAAAGAGACTTCTTCAAAGTAAATCTCTCTCACACAGGAGACCTCAACATGTCCCAGGAAGTTTTAGTAACTTTCATCCTTGATGTTGCTGACGTGGGAGTCCCAGGAGCTTGCTGCATTTAAGGTTATACTACAACAGAGTTTTAACTGAAACATCCATACCCATATCTTACTGAAATGTCACAGCCCCATCAATCAAATATGAACTTTGATTAAGACTGAGGTTTTCAGTTACCAGAAAGACTACAGAATGAGATGCAAGCACAAAGTGAAGAGGTAGAAAATCATCCCTTTGGTGATAAGGCATACTAATATGCGCAACCCTGCATGTAGAATAGACAAAAAAAAAAGTTACAAATTATCAATTATCTCATGCAAGTTTGCTTGCCTGGAATTCATGCCATTACATAAACCTGACTTCAGCTACAGCTGTAGAAATTCTAGCTGGTATTTCAAGCACTAAAGTGGAATTTTAACTTTATTTGCAGTACGAACACTGTCCCTTTTTAAGATTATAGACTTAATCAGGTGAAGCTTTAAGCAATTACATTTTAAAAGAAAACAGACTATGAAATTATAACCACAAAACTGTTTTAATTAAAGCCATCTAAAGATACATTATTGACTCAAGTCATGAGTATTTCTTTATACTGTTGAGATTTCAGACCAAAGAAAGCCCAAGTAAATCTCTGATGTTGATTATTGTATGTAAACCCCAGAATAACAGTAGTAAGATTAAACCACTTCCCTACATTAAAAAGAAACATTTGAAGTCCATCTAACAAACAAGTTATTCACCTGCATGCTTTGCTCCAATAATTATTTACCTTCAGAATTAAACTGTCCTTTTAAAAAATAGATCCATTGAAGAATTTCTTACAATATTTTTACGAGTCTTATTTGAAATAAGAGCATCAAGATATACAGCAAATTTATTATGGACTACTGCGTTTCATCAGAAGATTTCTTCCCTTTAACATCTTTTCCCCTTCCCCATATATAGGGTGAGAAATAACTGTATTCAATTTCCATATTTCTGAACACATTTCCTCACATCCAAGCTGTACAGCTTTGAGTTCAGGCCTAAATTTGAAGCCCAGAGATGCCTTTTGACTGTATTAGTAAAATTCACAAAGCTAGTGCAACCAACAGACTTCACTTTGCAAAGAATGAGTAAAGTTCTCTGCCAAAATGCAGACTTGTGAAACCAACAGCATGTTTCCCACTGCACTTTCAAATCCGAGGCTGACTGCCTCCCTTCGGCCTGCAAAAGAATTCACAAAATTGGGAGCAAGTCTCTGACACTAAAAATGTATAGCATTCACCTATGGGCTACTAACAAACATTAAAAACACAAATTTCACTATCGATAAACTTAAGCATTTATAAGGTTACTCAAAAATACAAACAAGCTAATATTCTTGGATAACATTTGCAATTTTGATCAAATCTGAAAATTTAATGGTGCTTAAATGTACTTTAACTATACTTAGCTCACCAAAACATTTTTTGGCTAAGTTCATATGATATTTGCATTAACTTGCCATTTTGCAATCACTGAAAAGAAAAAAAAAAAAAAGATCCACCTTGAGATCCACCTTCATCAACCTCTGCACAAGCCAACCTGACCACAGAAAACATAACCAGGAGAGAAAAAAAACCCACCAAATTTCAGACAACAGTTGTACCCACAGACTAAGTGATGGAGTATAAAATTGCTTCTATTGCTAGAGCACAAAAATAACTTTTTAAAAAAGTATTTAACTCCTCCTATAGAAATGTGGAACCCTAGCATTAAAAGGAATCCATAAACAAAATTTTCCTACATTTTTATAAGGCCTACATTTATGCAATGGCTTAAGTAACGACAAAAAACACAGACATTTCCTCTCAGGACTTTCAGGACTGTTGCCTCTACCCTCTTCAGTAAATGAGCTTTCGTATGTGACAGCAGGTGTTCAACAGGATTCAGACTATTTCAAAAACCTACACCTACTTGATATTTATTTGGCGAAGGGATACTTATGACACTTTCTTGCTCTTGGTTACTGAAAGATAAAAAGCTATGGCATCAATTGTAGATCTGGAATTTGAAGCCTCTTACTCTTTCAGAGGCAAGCTTTTTGTAGGGCAGAAAAACAAGCCAACATTTTTGCTAGAGGAAGGAAATGGCAACTATCATCACGTATTTAAATACATTCAACTAAGCAAGATAGATCCACAGATTATTAAATGAAAGGTATTGTAGTAGTTAATTGAAAGACTTCCAGAGCTCTAGGAAAACAATACTTAATGAAAACAATAGCAACTATAAGTTCACTTGTGTAAACACCACAAGCAACCCACAGACTCGAAATGGGTGTTCTCGAAAAGGCTGAGAGGAGCAAGCTATGAAGAGGGCTAAAAAAACCAGCTGACCTAACAAACATTAAGTTTCTAGCATCTGCCTAAGACAGAAGAGTGACACGATCATTTAGACCTTACAATCCTATAACAGATTTTAGACTATACTTTCTTATATTAGAAGTCAGAGACAATCTTTGGTACTAAACCACTGCCAGCTCTCCAGACATTATCTTTATAGAAGCTGTTTGTTTCTGGTCACGTTGGAATGCCTTCTTTTAGATTCAGGTGATTCTGTTAAAAGCAAGCAGGAGCTGAGATTTGGATAAATTAATTTAAAAAAATGGGCAGTAAACATGTGGCTACAGACAGGAAAATGGGTATAGCTGAAAAGCGGCAAGTTAAAAGAATAACAGAGGCTGCATTAAATAAAACTATTAATTTAAAAGCAAATCTGTCCAAGTGCAATATTTAACATCATTAGCTAAAGGAACACAGCCTGAAGTTAGAGAAACCTGCAAAACATGCCTCTTGTGATGTTTTCTAGTGGAAAATGTAATTTGGCACTTGCTACAGAATGAGTTCAACATCCCTGCATCGTATTATCTGTTGGCTTCATTCCTAAATTGCTACATCTGGAGAAACAGCAAGAGATCTTCTTGTTGCTCCTTGATGCAAATAACTCTACCAAAGGACTGTCAAGACACAAGTTACCATGTTAGAGACTTTAGAATGCAGGGATAATTCTAGGTACACTGACAAGTTCTTGCCAAGCACATTTCTCTGTTAGGCAACATACGTGACCAATGGAGAGATTTTTATTCTTTCCAGAACAAGGCTTTGAAATTTTGTTTTGTTCCACTGCTTAAAAGACTGTGGGCCATATACTATCTTTCATGATCAACACAACTATTATTTAAAGGTGGAAGTTGGAGACTCTTCTTGAAAGACTCTGCTCTAATTAGTTGATGCTGGAATTCCTAAACCCCTCACAAGGATCATGACAACTAGATACATAAAAGTAAATGTTCTCACTTGCAATACTAATTCTTGCAAATTAGTATTCTCTGATTTGTTTTAGGACTATTGCAAATGAGTCTTTGGCATCTATTAACCAAGAACAGAAGACTGATCTTCAAATCGAGCAGCTCTGAAGAAGTCCCAGAATTTTTCAGACACTTGCTGGCTTCATTAAGGATACTCTTTTTTATCTTTTAGAATACTTTTTGTCTGTGAATCTTAGGATGACAAAACTCATCTAGTACTGCCTGCTTAATTTCAATAAGATATATCTAGAGCACCTTGAAAAAAAACCCAAACAACAATCAGCAGGCACATCAATTTTGTGCTGATTATTAAACAAAAAAGTAAAAGAAATTGCTAATTTATTTAGGAAACTAACAAATACCCCCGCTATAACTCAATAAGTTAATAGTTGTTTAGGCTTATTAATATGAGAATTCATTAAACAATGGATTCTTGCTCAACTCTTTTTAGAAAACTGCAGCAGATGCTGCATTTGCAAATGCATGCAACACTAGTAGTATGCAGGAGAAGTCAGAAGTTCAGGGGACAACAACACTCCAGATCAAAACAATAGCTACAATGGTGCAGCCATCTTTCCTGAAGTCCGTTTGTCTGTAAATATGTTTTGATAAAAAATAAACATGATGTCCACATTTCTACTATTGTTCACATCTCCAACTCAGGATCCTCCAAATCAAATGGTTCGGGGATTGAAGTGGGGACTCCCAGTAGAGGGTCAAGTGTGTCCCCATAGCCTCCAGGAAAAAAGAGAGAGGAATCACTGTGGCACTGCAACCGCATCTCACTGTACAAGATCACAAACACAACTTAGTGCTAACGTTCAGAGGTCTAAATCTTTCATGTCTTTCAAGGCAACGAGCATGTCATACATCAAATGCTTGAAACAACAGTCCTAACATATTAACTGCTCATTTAATTTGATAAGCTGATGAGATATAAATAATATGTTAAAAAAAGGCTATTAAATATTTTACTTTCCAAATCATTATGGAAAACATATTGCTGAAGAACAACACAACTGTAGTACTATAAAATTTGCAGTAAACTCAGGTGAACTGGCAATAAATTAAAAACAAAACTAAATGAATTCAAGATGACTCAGCTTCAGAGATCATTTTATTACATAAGAATCTCAGCTTTCCAGTCAGGAAAAAAAACCACAAAAAGTCATATTCACCAAAAGGAAAGGTTAAAAAACCAACACAAACACACACAAACCCAAATCAAAAAGCCATATACCACACACACAAAACTCCCTAAAACCCCAAACCCTAGAAAACAGGACACCCCCTCAGACTCAAGGACCAGATGACAGATAAAGAAGTCAAAAACTTTAGTATTTTACTTTTATTGGGTGAGGGATATGGGGAGAAGTCCTATTCGATGTTTTAGTGTATTGGTATTAGCAATACTGTAATCTACTTTGAAAGAAAGTTCATTCTGACAGCACAAGGCAAAGCTGAAGAGCAGGGTTAAGAATGAAGTTTTGGGCTAATTTTCCTGAAAGACAACTCAGTCTTCAAAATCTGCATGCAACAAAAGCGTCTCACAGAATTTGTATAACAGAACTGAGTGTTCTCAAATTATTAAAAATATTTTGACCAAGGCTAGGGAAAGGGAGGTGCTGATGTTTCTATGGTCTTCTGTTCGACCTTGTCAACAGCTGCAGCAAAGTCATCCAAAATCCACTGAATTCCAGCAAAGCCTGACCTACCTACTGCACTGAAAATAATCTCATCAAAAAAGTATAGGATACAAAGACAGACATTTGTGTCTTTTCATTTACAACTTTTCAACCAAACAAAACACAAAACAGACAACAATAACAAAAAGCAAAACCACAAAACAAAAGCAACTAACTAACATAGTATTTTTACTAAAGATACCACGCTTTTTGTCAATTAATAAAGGTGATTTGCAGCACTGAACATCACTTTTGCATTGTACAAACAAAGAACAACTTTTACGAAAGCTACAGACACACACCGTATGTAACGTTGCAACTGGAATCAGCACTACTCTTTCCTTGTATTTTCAGGGACTGCCACAGCTTTCTCCCACTGAGTGGAAAGTATTAATAAAATACAGATTGTTCAGTGAATTGCTTTCAGGGAATACCAGCCATTCAGTCTTAGATGTAATGTTATCTGGCTTGGCAAAAATATAAAAAAATGAAAAGTGAATACATCCTTTGGGATTCAACAGGTAGTCTGCAGAGCTCTCCTTCCACCAGAGTAGAAATTGCACATAATAGAAAATAACTCTTTCCAGTGCATTTCTTCAGTTTTTAAATGGCAGATTTAAAAATTAAAAAGCTGTTCTCTTTTACTCTCAGATCTCTACTTTGGCTGAATCAAAACCAGTAAATAATAATAAATTAAAAACCAAACAACTTCTGCAAGATAAAATTAAAAATTTCAGACATTTCCTATACAGAAGAAACCCATATAAGGCAATAATCTCTGAACATCAAGTAAAAATCCTACATACACGCACTCGGACCTATTATGAGGCTACACTGTTCAGTTTTGAAAAAAAAAAAAAACAAAACCCAAAATGCTTAGTTTTACAGCAAATAAACAAAAAGCAAAGTAATCCCACCTTTTTTTTAATAATTCTGTCCTTTGTCCAGTTTTTAGAGTTAAGTCCAGTCTTTTCTGGTAGCCAAGATTTCTCTTTTGATGTTTTTATAATATTCTGAAGAACCATCCTTAAAATATTCTTCATGTGGACAGTTGTAAATAGTAGTGAATATAAAAATATTGTGTAGAGTTAAAACCTAAGAACAGTTTCTGTGCAAGAACTACAGTGAAAAACTACTTAAATGGAGTATTTTTGGTCTACTGGCATATGAATTCAAGCAGTAATGACGAGCTGTGATAAGATGTTCTAAAGAAACAAGACAGGCCACAGTTGTGACAGGAACAAGATAGGCTAGATCAAGTTTCACCTAATTAGGCAAGGTTGCAGTAGGGGAGTTCTGCTATCCTCTCATTGTGCAATAGTCATCTTTGTTTGCTATTTTAATAATGACAGTAAGTACTCATCTTAAATAAATTTATATATAAGGCTCTGGCTGTCTCAAAAGACAGAAGTGATCTTCCTGTTGAAGGGGGCAATGATAGTTCAAGAGCAAATGATCCTAACAACTATCAAAAGATACTTCCATGACACATTTTCTTAAATCAAGACAATGTTCTAAAAAGGACCAGCCAACTTAAAAACAAAACAAAACAAACAACAACAAATCCACCATGCATTTATGCCTAAAAATACTATAGTTCAAGCAGTACTCCATTCTTGGCAAAGTCCGTCTTCTTCCTGGATGTAATTCAAGTGGCAGAGAATACAAAATGGTAAACTATGTTTCTGATTGCCTCTTCATGTCAAGGGACAGTGAATGTTTATCATCATTCCTGTCAACACTATACAGGATCCAGAGCGGGGACAAGACAGAGAGATGGCACCAGTGCATTTAGCTCTTACTCTACAATTGCAGGAGCAAAGCATATTCTCCAGCCCTATCTATTCCTTTAATAGAGAAAATGGAGAGGAAGAGTGAGCAAGTGACCCAAGGGGGTAAAAACAAACAAACAAACAAACAAACCCCCAAACAAAACCAAACAACAACAAAACAAAATATCCAACCCATACTGTGAGAGATCAACAGAACCTGAACAACCCACCTCTCTCAAAACAGAGCTATGAGCTACATTTTCTGTGTAGCACCTTACACATTAACTGCAGGAAGGGAAAAGCAATGGGTTCTCAGTTTCATTTGTGAGCCACAGAATTGCCACATTACTCTTCCCTACAAGCAGCAGAGAAGAAAAAGCTAGAAAGATACCATATTTAGCCTGCTTCAACATTCAGAAATAGTACTGTCCTCCCTTAACACATTTTGTTGGTAACAAAAACATTCTGATCCCATGCAGTATTCCTTCCTCCTCAGCAACCTTGTATCACATTGAGAAAGGTTTAATTAACCTGTTAGCGACTGAGAGCATTTTAAATAAAAGTGAAACTGTAGAATATTTCTTAAAAGGGAAGGGTTGTTTTGCTTTTGGAGGGATGGAAAAATATAATCTGGTTGTTCTCCAAAACCAGATTGTATCTTTATCTGCCAGAAAAACAAACTGTATCACATGAATAAACATTTGAGAGGAAAAACTGGGCCTATATTAACACATATTGTGCCACTCTTCTAACTATGGCTACTGGCTGAATTCTTCTAAACAAGCCCCCAAAACTTATGAAAGCCTTACTTGCAATAGAAAGGCATGACATACACATGCAGACCAGAAGTAGATGGGACGGTCCAATTCTAACACCTGCCATCCCTAGAAGATAATTTGGTTCTTGCAAATGAAGAATATGAACTAAAATAAACATGTGTGTCACTGAACTTCCCTTTTATCCTGTCATGCTCCCTTCTGCAGTAACGAACACACTTGTGTGTAGTTTGTTAAATCAGATAAATTATAAAAACAGTACAAGCACAATGTAGCCCCTTACTTTCTCTCACATAGTCCATAGATGTATTGTCTCCATATTGAGTATCTGATCCAGTGCAGTTATCTGGCGGACTGATTTGTAACTGTTACTGTTAAGTAGGTAAATATAAATCTAGGATATATGTAATGAGATAAGGATACCACAACCTCTGCTTAGTGTATTATCAGCCTTAAAATCCTAAATTAAAGAAACAAGGGGATTTTCCGCTCAAAAATGTAGAGAGATTTTGAATGTTATAAATGAAGGAGGTGAGGTACATGCAGTATTTCACAGACATAAGTTATGATCCTATCTTAAATCTAAAAACCATATAAGATCCAAGAGGACTTGCCTTGTGTGACAAAGCTCATATTCAGCAGAACTATACATCTGCAGATTATGTAAATCACTCAGTAGGTAGGAAAGTAAATGCAGTCTATGATCCTACTAAAGCATTTTAACAGGAAGACACTCATGACCTCTGAAAACCACATGGAATGATGTAGGAAAAAGAATATAAAGTATAATTCCCTAAAATGTACACAGCTTTACATCAAATATTACACAATAGATAGGTTGGGGCGGGGGGGGGGGGGTGTGTGGGGTATGGAAGGTGTTTTACCAACTGGTCTCCAAATGGTGTTAGAAACACAGTAGCATCCCCAAGTCCCCAGCATACCAGACTGTTCAGTAGTCAGTATGACTACAGACACTAATATATAAAAACATACATAGCTACATGACAACATTCATATTTTTGCGTTGTTTCACATATTTGAAGACATCTTTTCTCACAAGAAAACTGCAGTACTTAACAGGAGGATGACTGAATGACTTTGGTCCCTACTTCAGGTGGGGAAAGGAAGACTAAAGATCTATAGGGAAATTCAGACACAATCAGAACACTCTCATCCCTGAGCACTGGAAGAAAAGAGGCTGTTGAGACCTCACTGCTTGAAAAATATCTATATCGCTTGTGAGATAGTAAGAAAAAACTGACCAAAATCTTTTTCCTGCTTCTGAAGAGATACAGGCAAGTACACGCACACTCCAGTTGAAGCTTACTTGTAATTTTGTGCCAAGGCTTCTCAGTTCTTCAGAACTCAGAGTGAACTGAGCAGTATTTGGTAGCTTCAGATAACTGGGGGAAGGGAGCAGCAATAAATGGGCATAATCCAGTAATATGTTGAAGATTCAAATCAAAAAGTTATGTTAGGTTGAATGCTATAAAACTCAGAAACACAAAAATACTGTATTAGAAACAGTGTATAGTAAATCCTCTGATTTTGTCTCTTATGTCCTTTAATGTGTTTTTTCACACAAAAATTTGTACCATAAATACAAAAAATCCACTATATGAAGAATATCAAAGTAGTTTAAAGGTTGATAAATGTAAAAGTGAATCAAATTCAGAAGTTCTTTATGTTTAGCTAAAAATGAGCAAAAGCACCCTAGTTGATACATAAACTAAATTATTCCAACGTAAGTATCTGAGTTGAACCCCAAAATCACACTGGGCTAAATAGTACAGTTTATAATTCAGAATTTAAACTGATTTAAACCTCCTTCACCACTTTACCTCCTTATCAGTGCTACAAAAACAAACACTATTGCTCTCCACCATCGGGGATGGGGGTGGGGGTGCAGGGAATAAAATGCTGCAGTCAGGAATTTGGCGGGGGGGCATTGCAAGCAACAGACTTGAAAACAACTTGTTTCAATATAAAGCTTGGATTTTTATAGCATATTCCTACACCAAACAAGCTCTTGCTGAAGTGGTGATAAACAACAATAAAATTGTAAATACACTGCAGCATTAGTACACCAAGAAGGTAGTCAGAAAGAGGACTGAAAAGGTTTCCAAGTGACATGGGCTAGAACAGACACCAATCCATGTGATACAGTTTTAAAATAATTGCATTGATCCTGACATGATTTAGAAGTGTAAAGGAGGTCAACCATCACATCTCTTTTTCCACTACCAGAAGCACATGATTCAGACTTGCTAAAATTTTCTGAAATTTAGATAACTCAGGGTAATAAACCAGTACATAAGGAAATTAAGCATCAGGCATGCTGAGACATTCAGAGCTGCATGCAGAGATGAAGCTGCATACAGAGATGAGTTTCATAGTTTATTTTTATAAGACATTGTTTTAAGAATTCAGCAATCTCCCAAAATGTGCATACAGTACAACTGCTTGGAGCCTGAATAGTAATTAACCCATTCGTTAGCCTGCAGGATCATCCAAAATTTCACTTCCAAGAACTTGCTGTTTTTAAACACACAGCAGGAAAATCTAATCACTTCTCTGTCAATGTATCTGAATAGCAACTTGAATGCTAAGGACCACTTTTGACTTTTTCTAAGTACATATTTGACTAAGTGAAGTATCTAGCATACCCATGTACCATAAAATTATATTACAGGATTTGTAAGAAATGTCTGTCGGTTCATAGAGGCTAGTACTTTCTCAGATGCCCAAAAAATAAGTTAGCT
The DNA here is from genome assembly GCF_000687285.1 of Phaethon lepturus. Lineage (NCBI taxonomy): Eukaryota > Metazoa > Chordata > Aves > Phaethontiformes > Phaethontidae > Phaethon > Phaethon lepturus. The sequence continues at coordinate 77,360 of NW_010541691.1, forward strand.
AGGCTGTTAGCAGGTAACTTACAGTTTCAGGCAAGTAATCACTAGTTGAACTGTTTATACACAGAGATACTAGTTTACTACGCCACTCACATCGTTACACAGTATATGCTTTGGCTATCACATTCATCTCTCTACAAAATGCTAACAGCCTGCAAACGACTTTAAAGACATCAATTATACCATAAGAATGTAAAAATACCCTCTCCTTACATATTTTTTCAAAGGAAGTGATTGAGCTACTAGTAACATTTATTAAAAAGATATTAAGACAATGTTTTGAACTTAAATAATTTGAGAACCCCTATGTTTGGCTAGATGGGATAGATTCAGGTCAAGTTTTGACCAATACTCTGGTTAGGATTTTACAAGATAGTCAGATATACTTTCTGAAGCCTGTGTTTTTAAAAGTAGTGGAGGGAGGGGTGTAGAAAAAAAAAAAGAGGTTGAACTATGCTGAGAGTACCATAACTCTGTTGAAAGTATCACTTTCAGAACAGGCGTAAGAATGCCAACAGGTGCAGCACTGTCTTGAATCATAAATTAGACAAATTGCATTAGGAAACGGGATTAGAAAAGGATTTTCTCATGCAAACATGCATTCAAAGCAAGTCTTCTCAACTTAAACTGTACCTGTTATTCTAGGACTTCGCACAGCTTCTTTGAGAAATTAAAAAAAAAAATTATATTTATATGCAGGTAAGCCTGTACGTAATGACTACGGTAAACTTTGCTAGTCTTAAACCACCCTGTTTCTTTCCCTTTAAACATCAGAGAGCAATGCAGGCAATACTTTTCTCCACATATTAATACTGTAGCCTTGTCTACTGCTTTTTTCATCTAAGACTATAACTCAACAATTCTCAGCTATTCACCTTTCTGCTTTTTAGGAGAGCAAGGTCTGTTGGTCTCAAAGTGTCAAAAATTGGCTTCCAGGAGAGTAGAACACAGAATTAAGTTAGATGCTGGTCAATGCATTGTGCTTATGTGCATGGTGTCAAAGCATGGGATTTGGGATTGGAAAAATTCTTCTAGATCAGCCTGGCAGAGACCTTGGGCACTGCACTGTTTTCTTGGTTTGATTTCAGAGAGCAGGGAAATTACTCTTCGTTGCCACCTGGGACATGGATTACATAGCAAAATAATCTAGATGTATCTCACCATATTCATTCACCACCATGCAGTTGTTTCAGGCTGAAAAATCCCAACAGCCTAGACTGATAAAACTGATTACATCCTTCCTGCAATCTACACATTTCTGCCCTTTCTTGTGCTGGTTCCAGTGCTTATCTGACCCTGCACCGAGTTGGTTTCAGTGTGCTCAGCTGGCAGAGAAGTATCCGGAACGGGGAGCGGGGGGAAGGCAAACAACTTCCTG
>NW_010541691.1:78765-85217 GCF_000687285.1 Phaethon lepturus
AGCTCAGCACAGAATCAGATAAACACCAGAGCCAATACAAGAGAGGGTGCAGCAGGGAGGCAGGACTACAGCAGCCCCTGCAGCTACATCAATTTCACCTACACAAAACTGGAACCTCAGTTTCTCCCATTCCCCATTTATAAACAATAGTTTAGTCACGTGAAAGCTGAAATCCTTTTGTCAAACTTGAAGTAGACATAAGGATACATAGGTTAAATACAGCATCTGCAACACATGCAAGTTTAGATTAGATTGCTTCCCCCTGAACTTGGAATTCCTTAAGTAAAATAGTTTTATAGCTACAGCCTCCTCACGCATATATAGAATTCTAAGTTTTATTGATTTTCCTTCATTTTGGTCCCAGCTTTGTATCTGTTTCTCAAGATTTCCTCAAAGACCACACATTTTACCAAAAAACAGTATCCCTTACTTTTTCCTGTTTTAGGGAAAACGCAAAGTGTTACTGGATACCCAGTAAAGATGTGAAAACTGATGAAACCATAATTTATCTCTGAAGTAACAATGTTACTGCACTGCAGAGATCTTTAGTTTCATTTCACTGTTCTACTCACCTGCTAGACAGCCAGAGAACAAAATTCAAAATACATCGCCTGGGGTACAGCTCCACAATAAACTAAACTGAATAAACAAAAATACCGAAAGGGAGAGATTCCACTTCCCTATCCCTCTCCTCCGTTATCACCCTCAGCCAAGAGGTCTACTCCCTCTTGTACCAGCACAGACAATACAACAGTTACAACATAAGCTGATTTATTGCGCTAGCCTGGCAAAACATACACATATATATGTGTGTGTGTACATATATCTCTTCAGCATGCTTTGGATACAACTATTATTTACATTTTTAGTGACCTGGATCAGTTTACTGAGATAAGCAGTGCAGTCCATTCAAAGCAAGTGGTGGGAATGAGCAGCGAGGAAGAGGAAACAGCCTCTTCCATCGGCCGCAGGAAATGGTTAACCCAGCTCATCCCTATTGTGAAACCTCAGCCCTGAAAGGAATTCAGTTGCTCCAACATCCTACTGCACCACAATGATAAACTTGCGCTCTCCAATATAAGCAAGGTTACACATACTTTCTTCTAAGCATGATTCAAAAAAACCTGTGACCTAAAATCTAGGTAAAGTGACTGAAAATTGATGTTCAAAACAATTCTTTTCCTCCATTAAGCAGCTCACATTCTTGTTTGTCCTTTGAATTATTATAAAATGTATGTCCTCCTGGTAGCATTGTTGCTTTTGACACACAAATCTACTTCTGAAGGATGGTGTCTATTATTGCACAATTTAATTCTGTTATTGTTGGTCATAAAAGAATTGCTTTCAGAAGATCAAAACATTGAGTACGTTCCACAGATATATTGCCTAATGCATCAGAGATTATTACATGTTTCCAAGTTTAATTGATTCTAATGACAGATTTCCAAACTAACAGAAAAATGTACCAACCTAAAGGGTTAAAATTAGTATTTTATAATTCTTATTTACTTTAAAATCCTATAATTTAATAATCAGTGAAACAGGTTTCAAGACCGATGGAAAAGCTGTTCATAAAAGAAGTGAAGAAAGATTTTAAAGATCTTTGAAATCACTAATAACATCATTTTCCAACTTAAGGAAAAAAAAAAAAAATCTTACTTTGCTGGGTCTGACATAAGCCCAAAAATAAATCTCCTATACCCCAGGCTAGCATATTCAGTTAGAGTCAAAGTATTTTGAGCTATCCTGTGCTAGTAATTAATGTATGGTAATACTAAGCTTTTAATTTAGACAAACGTGTAAGACTTGTAAATTCCAATAGTGAGTCATGATGCAGAGGGAGCAAGACACATCTACCCCCCCTCAATTAGGCAATAATGTGTCTGCTTCTTCAAACTTCTATTCTCAAGAATTATTTTTTAGTTCCAAAGCTGCTTTCAGCTTTTCAGAACCAAAAAAAAAATTATATCTAAAATGCCTTGAATGTTTAAAAAGATAATAAATGCAAGCTCTGCTTTTGATACCAAGCATTAGACTGCAAATTCTTCAAAAAAGGCACTGTCTGTATTCTATGTATGGACAACTTTTAGCATAATGGGGGCTGTTCCACAGCTGTATGATATATTGATATAAATAAAATAATAAGCTAGTATGTTTTTTAATAACATAGTAAGAAGGCCTATATTACACATCAAAATTGAATTTGTTAGATTAACATAACTTGATCTGGTGGAATGGCATTTTGCTGTCGAATAACTACCTATTCTCTCTAAAGTCTGCAGTGGGCAACAATCTCATCTGTGTTAATCTCTGAAGAGAAATTAATAGAGAGTATCCTTTCCTTCAAAATTTTCTCATGTGTTTCATTACAATCCACATGCACCTATCAAATATATTTAAATATTCTATTAACAGAGTAGCCTATGGATAGTACTTTTTGTTGAGATGGTGAAGCTGATGAACTTATTTTTACCATGGAATAGCACATATTCTATCATCCTAAAAAAACAGTGACATGATCCAAAAAAAACATGAAATGGCCTTTAAGCTTTGTTGCAATAAATAACTCTATTAATAATGGCTGATAAACTTGCAAATTATTCGCTACAGTCAGTTCAAATTTATTCAGCGAACAAGGATCAGTATTGCTGATAACTATGCAGCTCTGAATTAATTGCAACATATTTTATCTCAACATCACTGAAAATTCCTAATATTAAGTGTATTAAAGTGACACATCTTCCTTTAGACTTTTACAACATAGCATCAGATTAGTAGTGACCTTCCCAAGGGAAGAGAACAGTGTACATTGATTTGAAAATATTTTGGGTTTAAATTAGGAATAAACAATGTCTACTTTGGACTTCTTGGGAAAGGTTTTAGTCTGAATATGACAAGTGTGTACTCATTTGGGAAAAAAAAAAACAAAACCAACAAAACCCCCTTTTTCTTAATTCACCTGGAAGACAGATGGATTCAAAACTAACTACTGCAGATATCCATCTTTGGTTTGTGTTTTATCAGTCATGTGATCTGTCTTCATAGGTCAGGAACATATATAGCAATTAAGAAGATATTCATGCACACTGTAATACTCAAGAACCACTTGTATATTGTCTAGTCCAATATAAAATATGCAGCAGTCATGGTCATCCGTGGAGAAGGGTTGTGGTGTCACACAAAATTAACTAGACAAAAAAAAAATTAACTAAACACTCTCCAAACTTTTCACTCTCACTTCTGTTAAAACAACAAACACAACCACCCGATCCTACACATAAAAATAGACATGTTCAACAAGTCTTTGACTCAAAGCCTCACACAAGGTCCCACAAGGTTCCTCCTAGATGCGTTCAAAAATGTGAATGCTGACTGTGACCTCACTGATACTCATTTCTACTTATTAAGTTAAAGGCAAAACCAGAAAAGGTCTGCAGCAACAGGTGCTAGGGGAATGTGCAATACTAACTATTCCTCCCAAGAGTTTCAGTCCATCATAATTTCTTACACAGCATCCCACATCGCCTCTCCCATCACTGTATTGATGGTGTACAGCCTCTACACAGTTCTACGCCTTTGACATGATATGCTACCTCACCCAAAAATCTAGGTAAGAAAAAGGAAGTGTTATGTAGTTCTCAACTCTAGCCATTCCTTTTTCCACTGTCTCTCTTCTTCAGTAGGAAAACAGTGCTCCTCATATGTGGCTTTTTCTGATCTGCAACCTAGTGTCCAAGGAGTATGGACTTGTCAGCAGAGGCGATTCTGGAACTACCATCTAAGAAGAAAAAGCATTAATTGCATTCCCTAAGGAAAAATTTCCAACACTCTTCCAAAGACAACATCTGAAGTCCCACAAAAAAAATCCCTACTGGGGCAGAATAAAAGGAACAAAAAAAAAAACCAAAAAACCAAAAAACCCCCAAAAAAAAAAAAAAACAAAAAAAAAAAAAAGAGAGAGAAGATAATTAGGCTCCTCCACACAGGCTATAGATTATGAGGCTGAAAGACGAGCTACATCCACAATATTTCTGCTGTTTTAACCCAAAAGATTTCCTTTTTGAAAAGATGTCACATTGTTCTGGATTTGCACATTTTATTCTAAGAATGCAATAAATACTAACTTCTTTTTCAGTGAGAAAAGCCATCACTATATTCAAGGCATACTTATAGCAACTCTTTCAGTAAGTTCCTTAGTAGAGGTGATATTCAGTGTAACATCATAAGGGCTATGTGTATGATGAGCTTATGTCCTGAAGGCAATGAAAGAGTTTACGATGGATGTGCCTTGTCAGCAAAGCAAAAAACAACAGGTGAGAAAAGGGCAGTCCACATTATTATTACTTCTTGAAGCCCAACTGTCTTCAGGACAAAGAATATAGTTATTTTTATATTTTTCAAAATAAAGTAGAATAAGCAATATGAACTTATAAGGAAAGAATGTTAAAGAACAGAAAAGGAGGTATCCTGGTCACAAAAGTATTTGTAACTGATAAAATCCTCTCAAAAGTAGCTCTGTTCCCCATGCAGAAAAGAAAAAAAACAAACCTCACCACTGACAAAACACAGGAAAAGAGGAAAACAGAATGTTCCATTTTCTATGCTTCAGATATAACTTCATTCTTAAATATGGTTATACAGAATGTAAAAAAATTACGAACCCAAAAATAGCCTCAATCAATTACTTCAAATCTGATAAATGCAAGTCATAAGAAACTAGAAGTGTTTGATAACATTTCATTTTATAATTTGTTGACACAAAAGTGTAGTGATACCCACTTGTTACAACAGTTCAAGTCTGTCTGGTAGTATGAAAGTCTCTCTTCTTGCTATTATATACTTTTGTTAACTACAAAAAACCAAACCAAACACAAAAATAGGTTCAGGGAGGAAAAAACTTGTATGATTATGAATTCAAGGAATACCATCACATAACAAGTTAGAGCACTAGCTTTTTCCTTTCAGAATACAAAATCTCCACTAAAAAATCCCAAAATATTTGGTCCAGTTCTACAGCCATATGTTCACATTATTTTGACATTATATGTTGATTACTTCAGTAAATGGGGTTGTTTTTTTCATACTTGCTGTCCAGAAATAAAAGAGCTGGGATGAGAAACTGGAAGACGAAAGGCCCTATCAAAATGTCCATTTAAATGTACATATTCCTGACTACCTTATGATAGACTGTCCATAACAGCATCTAAAAGCTTTTCAGAAAAGTGAAATATTTATTATATTAGAATTCAGACTCAGGAAGCTCTAATCTGCAACATTCCTACCACTCTAGCAAGGTAATTTGATTTTATTAAAACTCAGCCATCAGTATTAAAAATGCTTTGAAGTATGTTTCAAAAACGTAATAAAAAGTCTGAATCTTATAACACCTTCCAATAAGCACAAACAACTGCTACATTTAAACAACCATGAAGGTAACATGACACTGGCAGAAACAGGTTAAAAAAACCCCAGCTTTTTAATAAAAAGTCAATCACTGCACTATGGAAGTTATGACATTAGCCTGAAACCCACACATGGGTTAGTAATGAGAAGCAAATACATTTCTTCTGACTTAGCCTGTCACTGGCATGCTAGGTTGTCAGTAAGAATTTTGTGAATGTAAAGCATAACCCAAGTTGCGATAGAAGCTGAAAATGCTGACAGTCACCTTGTTTTTGTTTTCACAAGCTAACATCCATACGTTTATAGAACAAGCCTGTAACTCAGTGAACTTTGTTACTGGTTTCTATCATGCACTGAAATTCTTATACAGCAAAAATAGAGTATTTTGGTACCTAGCAGCTGGAAGTTAAAAAACACATCATGTTAAAGAGCTTGTCATAATACCTGTTTTTTAAACACTAGCTGTACTCTTCAATCTGAAATTTTACATCTAGTTTGAGCTATTTATTTCCTCCTCTCAGTCATGAAACAAAGTTAGAGCAATGAAATTTTGTAAAAGATGTCTCTAATATTCTCACTGAAAAGCATTCTGCTGCAGTGCTTCAGTTGCAAACACTGCAGAGGAACTGTAAATAAAAAGCTCATTTCTATTGGAACTAGAGAAAAAACGGGAGATACTCCCTTACATGGGAGTATCTCATAAACCCACATTTGAGATCAAACAGACTTTGAAAGAAATCAACAAAAAAGAATGTAATTGTTTATTACTTAGTCTCAGAGAATCCTGTCATAAAACGAACAGTCATGAAGAACAACTCTCTTCTGACCACTGCATCAGCCCACAGCGAAAGGGGGAGGGAGAGAGCGGGGAGGGAAACGGTGAGAGATTCTGTCACAGAAAACAAGCAAGGTTGTTTGCGGGGTAGCGAAAGGGTTTATCTTCGATAAATAAGCGACGGTTTCACAAAAGAGGTGGCAGAAACCGGGGAGGAAGACCGCCTTTCCCTCAGAGGCGGCGAGGCTGACCCGAAGCTTCCGCCTGCACTCGC
>NW_010541692.1:0-234 GCF_000687285.1 Phaethon lepturus
GTCTGCAGTTACAGAGGAGAAATGATCTAAAAGGATTAATTGAATATTTTATTCGCAGAAGTTTCTCACCTTTTTTTTTAAATGGAAATGACAGTCTGTTTTGTTCTTTTTTTTGTTTGTTTTGTTTTGGCAAGCGTGCGGGATGTTTTAAAGCCGGCTAGCTGTGCAGGGAGGCAAACAGATGGGATGTGTCTGGATATGCATATTCCTATTATCGCCTCTAAGTAAAAATGC
>NW_010541692.1:247-1036 GCF_000687285.1 Phaethon lepturus
TTAAATGCCGTCAGGTCAGGACTGTGGGGAGGGGGCACTTGGCTGCTCCGGGGCAAGAAATGGCTGTTCCTGGGATATCCTGTTCACAGCTGAACGGGTCCAATTTCACAGAGACAGGGACAACAGCAGCAATATATTGGAAGCAGAGTCTATCTTTGAGCAGAAATAAATAGCCATGGGATTTATTTTTCCAGTTCTGTTTCATCCAAACAGACGAGTGAGACGTTGCTATTTGACGGCCTCCAGCTGTAGCTGCCGCAAGTTCAGAGCTGGAACGGTACCTCTGCCTGAGAGAATTTCTGGCAGCTCCCTACTATAAATAGCAAAATAATTATTGGTAGTGCCGTGCTAAGGCAAAAAGCTCATCAGCTACGCGGTGGTGTTGTTAGGTTTATTAAACAAGTGGATAGGATACTAATTTATCTCCCTTATTTTTAATTTTCATTATTAATATATGGCTCGTAAAATTCGGCTTGCACTGCTGCTTGTCTTGTCTAGTTACGCCCCAGGCTCCTGAGCAAATGTGTTCATTGTGGGAGCGAAGCTTACAGCCTCTTCCAACAGGCTAATAAAAGCCAATATTGACTTATAAAATAATTTATATTTTATAATTATAAAATATAATTACATGAGAAGAGAGAAGTTCACGAGTCTGGCCGGAGGTATGGGAGCTCTTGATAAATGCTGACTTGAAATCCAGCCGCGGGCTCTGTCATCCCCCCGCAGAGCCCCGGCACGGGCTGGTGGTTTTAGCCAGAAAAAAGACCCTCTCCAGAAGCAGGCAAGCGA
>NW_010541692.1:1181-23134 GCF_000687285.1 Phaethon lepturus
GTGGCCAAGCTCTGGCAGATGTGGAGCCGTTTCAAAGCCACGGTTTAACCCCTGGGGTCGGGTGTTTTCCCCCGTGTGAGCCTGGTCCCAGGGTCTCCCCAAGGCAGGCTGGCGGGACCTCCATGAACAGCCCCCGCCCTCTCTCCCCTCCCTCTCCCCAGCTCTTTTCCCCTGCTGGAGGCTTCCCAAACACTCACGGGCATCCCCAAAAGCCTCGCGGCGCTGGGCGCGCCTGGCTGCCTCCCGCTCGCTGAGCGAACGCAGCTTTTGGGGCAGCAGGAGGAGGGCTTGGTCTGCACCCCGAGATCCTGCCCCTGCACCGGGGGGGGCTCTCCCCACGGATCGCTTCAGGCTTTGTAGTGACCCTGTGCCAACCCTGGACGTTCTCTCCCCTCTCCTAATCTCATAACCTCCGACTCTGCTACTGCTGCTTTCAAGCCCATCTCATCCTGTTTTGTCCTCACTGATCTAGATCTAGTTTAATAATTCTACTTATTAATGGAATTTATTCCATTAATAATTTTTCCCCCTCTCAGAGACCTTCACTGTGTGTAGGATTGTCTCGTGTCTTCCCCTGGTTTCCTCCTCTTAAACTTTCCTGTCCAGTCCTGAAATTTGTCATTTTGGTCGCTAAGTTGTTCTTTTCCAAAGGGCACTGTCCTTCAGGCCCCACGGTTCCCAGTAAGGGTAGGAAACCTGCTCGGTGCTGCCAGAGCCCCAGTCAGCACCAGGATCCTCTGTAATTTCGGAGATCTCGGTGGCAAAGCGGCTCAGCTGTCCAAGTAAACCCTTCCTGTGCCCATTTCTTCTTTATGTCCTTCATTACATGTTCTGTCCATCAGTATTTCCGAGTCGCATCCGGTTTCAGCCCATGTCTTTGTGCCGGAGGCAGAGGCGGGCAGGAAAGGTGCTGCCCCGGCGGGAGCTGATGGTGTGGGGCTTTCTCCCCACGGCTCAGCTCCCTCTGCCCATCCTCTGCTGCTTCTTTACCTCCTTGCCCCCCAATCCTCCTCTCTCTACCCTTTTTTTTTTTTTTTTTTACTTTAAAAATTACCTTGAGCCCTTCTCTACTTTCCAGGTACACTTGTGGGTGAGTTCAGTATCCCAGGCTTGCGTGGGACCCTGACCGCACCCCCCCGACAGCACCGTGTATTTCGGGCCCTGTATGCGCCCGTGCGGCGACCGAGAGTTTAAAAGCACCGTTTTGTTTGTTTGTTTGTTTTCTCTCCTGCTGATTTCAGCCCGGGGGATTACGGAAACAACTCCCAGCTTCATGTATCCCTACGGGACCTCCAGCAGTCAGATGGTGCTCAGAGGGGTGGACCTCCTGCTGGAGTGCATTGCTTCAGGAGTGTACGTACCGCTTCCCGGCGGCTGGCGGAGATGGGGAGAGCTGGGACGGCCGGGGACTGAGCTGCTCGATCACCAGTGGAAATACCTCTGGCTGGGAAAAGGGATCGCTCCCTTCCTTTATAACGGCTATTAACAATACTCTCAAAGCTACGCGAAGCGCGAGAGCATGGAGCGAACGGCAGAGCCGAGTTTTGCAGCGCTCTTCGGAGGCGCGGGTGCCTTTGGATACTCGCTGCCCAAGGGTAGCTCCCCGCTGGCTTGTCCTCGTAGCCGCTGCAGATCTCCTGGGTGCCCCTCGCCACGCCGTACGAACCGCGGGGGAGGACGCTTGTGGTCCGTGGGTCTGCGGAAGCGTCCTGGGCCGCGGGGTCAGACTTCGGCAGCACTCCCGGGGCACGCTGCCCGCACACGCTGCCAGACCAGCGCTCTGCGTCCCCAAAGGGTAGCTCCCCGCTGGCTTGTCCTCGTAGCCGCTGCAGATCTCCTGGGTGCCCCTCGCCACGCCGTACGAACCGCGGGGGAGGACGCTTGTGGTCCGTGGGTCTGCGGAAGCGTCCTGGGCCGCGGGGTCAGACTTCGGCAGCACTCCCGGGGCACGCTGCCCGCACACGCTGCCAGACCAGCGCTCTGCGTCCCCACGCCCGAGGTTCCGAGTGCAGGATTATCGACTGCTTGCTTAGGAGTAATTTTCTTGTCTTGCAAAAGCATTTATCTCCTCCCCTCTCCTTAGACCAGCACCAGACATCATGTGGTACAAGAAAGGAGGAGAGCTCCCAGCAGGCAAAACCAAGCTGGAAAACTTCAACAAGGCCCTTCGTATCTCCAACGTCTCCGAGGAAGACTCCGGGGAGTATTTCTGCTTGGCATCGAACAAGATGGGCAGCATCCGCCACACGATCTCGGTGAGAGTGAAGGGTACGTCACCTTTACCTCGCCATCTTCTCCACCTTCGCAACCAGGAGCCGAGGGGCCGTGCTCGGGAGGGGACGCTCCGAGTTGCTGAAAGGGGGAGCGGGGGCTTTCTGCGGGGGCTGTCCCTGTGCTGTATCCAGCCATCCTTGCTTCTGGTCCCAACTGACCTAAAAGCAGTGTGAGATGGGATCTCGGCTGGTGTAACTCAGCAGAGCTTCATCGATATAAATGGTTGCGTGCTTGTGCACAACGGGAGGAGGATCTTGGCCAAAGGGGGGTGAAGAGGGGTCTCCACGCTCACTGCCCCCAGGAAAGCCCACTTGAGCGGGTGCTGTTTTCACGCCTGAGTTCAGCGGCGTGCAGCAGGGAGGGGATTTTGGATGAGGTAGTACTGCTGCCTTTATAATTGGTGCATCGGTGTATTTTAAAGCTGCTCCATACTGGTTAGACGAACCCCAAAACCTCATTCTGGCCCCTGGCGAGGATGGCAGACTGGTGTGCCGAGCCAATGGGAACCCCAAGCCTGCGATACAGTGGCTGGGGGACGGGGGGGCCCTAGAAGGGGGGGGGGAGCCTATAGAAGGTGAGCAAGGAAGAGCCTGCACCTCCTTTACAAAAACCTAGCCAAGGATCTCGTGGCTGGCCGTGAGAGCCAGGGCTGCTGTCGGGGTGCCAGGCACCCCACTGAGCAGCGTGCGTGGGCTCCAGCGTCGCAGCACGTGAACCACCTGCTTGTCAGAGACAAGGCCAGCTGAACTGTGTCTTTGTAGGCTGGGGAGGTCACGTACCGTCGTCTGGTTTTACCTGGGCTGAGACGGAAAGATGAGTAATGATACTGAGAGTCTTGTGAATTTTAATTTAAAATTTAATTTAAAGAATGCTCTCTGTTTTGAAGCTTCTCCCCTGAACCCGAGCAGAGAGGTGGCTGGCGATACCATTGTATTTCGAGATACCCAGATCGGCAGCAGTGCCGTGTACCAATGCAACGCGTCCAACGAGCACGGCTACCTTCTGGCCAACGCCTTCGTCAGCGTCCTGGGTAAGTACTTATGGAAGACGAACACCCTGTAGTCAAGTTTTCCCTGCGAGAGCTCTCTATTTGCTTTCCTCTTTGTTGTTAGCTACTCTGGGGCTAATGCACAAAGGTACGTGACCTCTGCCACCGGGCTTTAGCGCAGAAGTCCACTGCCATGGACCTGCAAAGCCAGGCAAGGTTGAGCAAGTCCTGTTGGCATGAAGATGTAAACTGATTCGTGCAGCGAGGTTAGAAAGGGCAGGAGAGGTGAGAGGGAATGGAGAAGCTCTACTGAGCCTTGAAACAAGGAGGAGTGAACAAAAGGGAAGGGAGGGTGGATGAAAAGACTGGAAAGGGAGCAGTGGTCTGGAAACTGGTTTCTTTTTGTAATGGCTGCGATTTTTGCTGTTTGCAGACGTGCCTCCACGGATACTGGCCCCCCGCAATCAGCTCATCAAGGTGATTCAAAACAACAGGACCCGACTCGACTGCCCCTTCTTTGGCTCGCCGATCCCCACCCTGAGATGGTAAGAGCTGCAGCACATCCCCTGCCAGTCCAGAGGGGTGGGAAGGGGAGGTTTCCTGCTCTGTCTTCCCTTACGATAGCACTTTGTGGTGTTGTGAGGTTTAAGAACGGCCAGGGGAACACACTGGATGGAGGAAACTACAAGGCACATGAGAACGGGAGCTTGGAGATGAACATGGCTCGGAAGGAGGACCAGGGCATCTACACTTGTGTGGCTACCAACATCCTGGGCAAAGCAGAGGCCCAGGTTCGCCTGGAGGTCAAAGGTAGGGGCACGACAGGCTCTGGGTCAAAACTGTACCTTGGATCTTTTGAAACTTGAAGCAGAAATAATAATTTGTGTTAGGGGAGGGTTGGCTGCGCGCTCCAGCGGTCTGTCAGCAGGACAGGCGCTATGTACTTTGGAGCCGAAATCCAGAAACGGGCAGACATTCCCTTTTAATGTTGAAAAAAGCCAAGTCTCTGGATATACTCAAGCTGTAGAAGGGCTTGGTGTGGATATTGAGCTGTGAGATGTCATAAGCATTGCAGAAAGAAATACAAAGTGTGTATCAGGGTTAACTGATGGCAGTAAACCATTTTCTGAATCAAGTTTCCACCGGGGCTTTCACTGTTCAGCAAAACTGCTTGCTGACTCAGAAAGCTGGGCATTTTTTAAAGGGTCAGCATGAGTTAATGGATGGTTAAATTAATTTATTTGCAAACATTTGTATCGGAGACAGTTCACTATAGCAAGCTCAACAAACACTTGACGTGCATGCTCGTCTCTTCCAAGTAACACCACTCTTCATTGAGTTCCTGAGTTAAGACCCAGCAGTTGGGTGCCTAATGCTTTCCTTCTGACTTTGTGCAGACCCAACCAGGATTGTGAGGGGACCAGAAGATCAGGTGGTGAAGAGGGGCTCCATGCCTCGCCTCCACTGCCGCATAAAGCACGACCCTACGCTGAAACTCACAGTCACCTGGCTGAAAGATGATGCACCCCTGTACATTGGAAACAGGTCTGTCTTTAACAGTTTCATGGGTTTCCATTCCCAGGATTGTTGGACTTTCTACAGAACATCTCAGGAGTCACCAGGGACAATATGGGCAAACATCCAGTTCCCTCTAGGCAACGTTTGCTGTTCTTGATACTTTTAATGTTACTAGCTCCTTCCAACAGACGCTGCCTCGCGATTAAAACTGACTTATCAGTAAATCAAGACTTTGACTGTATGTTTTATTTACAGATATTTTAGGACATCTTGATAAAATGGGTGGGTTAATAACAGGCTACTTCAAATTAATGTTAATCTGCTGTGAGTGGTACAGCTGTAATTTCCTTTCCATAGCCCAACTCCCTTCTCATGCAGTGAGATCTGATCACAGGACACAAGCCAGTCAGAGGTCAGATTGTTTTCCTGAAAGTGTGATTATTCTGGATATATACCAGAGCACATCTGCTGATTCTTTAGGAAGTGAGGTTTCCAAGAAGAACTAATGCATCCTTAGCTCATAAAATCTTCAGAACAGAGAAGTATTCCTGTTTTGTTTGGCTTTTTTATTTATCAGAGAACAGTTAGACTTCAGTTCTGCTGCCTAATGTGCTTAGGCACAGTTGTGTGATTATCGTTCTAACCCCTTGAAGGATGAAGAAAGAAGATGATGGTCTGACAATATATGGCGTGGCTGAGAAGGACCAAGGGGATTACACCTGCGTAGCTAGCACGGAGCTGGACAAGGACTCGGCTAAAGCGTACCTCACCGTACTAGGTAAAGCTGTCCTCCCAACGTACTGACACACAGCTAAGCAAGTGCTTTATTTTTAATATAACAGACTGACTTCAAAGTCAGACTGAAAGGGTGAGCTGTGATCACAGAATCGTCCTCTGAAGCAGAGATGCTCAGGGAGATGCTGGCAGAGCAACTGTTCCGTTGCTGCAGGACTCGGCAAGGACGTGCTGCCTAATCTCAGACTCGGACAACGGCATTGAATTTGAGTCGAAGCAAACTTGCATTTGAGACCAAAAAAAAAAAAGTAGTTATTACATACAGCTAAAAATATCCAAACGTGGATGCTGAAGCTCTGTAAGAACAGTCCTAAATTTGCAAGTGAATTTGACTGAATGCCAGGCTGCTGAGCGACATTGGAAACCGGGGGCGAGGGAGCCACTCCTAGCCTTGCAGGTCCCCCCTTCAATACGGGGAGCGACAAACCTAAACCCATTCCCCGTACCCCTTTAGGTACGCTGCGAGATCTATTTGCAAAACACAGATTTATCAATCCCTGCTCTTGGCCGCCGCAGATCTTGCTGACGTGCTGCATTCACAGGAGTGCCCTAAACTGCCGGCGCCGCTGGCACAGAGCCGCGGTGCCCTTACAGAAGCCAGAGTGCAATATGAATCTTGTATCCCTAACAATTTGAGTGGGCTTCATTTATTTTCCTTCCTTTTCCCCCGTAGCTAATTAACTCTACAGCAGGCTGATGTTTCCCCTTTGCTGTGTGCTAGAAGTATGAATAAGGGTGTGCAGAGCGTGCCTGGAGGTCTCTGGGGGAAGGACGTACCTACTCTGGTGCCCAGGCAGGATCGGATCCTTCTGAAATCTGTAACTCTGCGTGTAACTTTATATTTGCCAGGTGCTCCTTTCGCCACCCAAGCTTAATGTCTAGACTAACACCGTTAACAACCAATGTCTTACCTTGCAGCTGTCCCTGCTAACCGTTTGAGAGACTTACCTAAAGGTAATCATCACTAATTCATTGGGTTTATTTTATTTTGTAAATGGATTTTGTTTTGCCTTGCCAATAACGCCAACAGAGGATCTAGGTGTAGCAGCTGAAAAAGCTGGGAGCTGATGCTTCCCAGTCCTGCCCATGCTGTCCTTGAAAACCCGTCCAGATGGCCGTGGGTAGAAAGGCCCCGTGTCGCATCATTTCGTGTCCCACAGTGCCAGTTCTTGAGTGCAAGAATCACCTTAGCCATACCTGGAAATGGTGAGCCCTGATGGGAGAAAAAAAATCACATTGAATCCCTTGATCTCTACCTGGAAAGAAGTTATTACTGTTGCTGTTATTGCATGAGCTCGTTCTGTGTGACCATGTGGACTGTGGCAAGATAAAGAAACCAGAATTGGGCCCAGAGCATTTCTAAGAAGTATGTATTTTCACTGAGCCTTTCTGTCCTTTCTGTTCTATTTGTTTGCATTTATTCTTTGGACAGCTGTGTGTAGTTTGTTGTAAGACCATATATCCCCCTGCTGAGCCACTATCTTGTGCTTCCACCGCCAGATGACCTCAGCTGTACGGGGAGAAGGTAGGGTTTCGAGGCAGGGCACAACTAGTATGTGAGCACGTTGCTATTTAAAAAATTGCACCAGCCTACCGAGAGCTGCAGGTCGTGAATCGTGGCAGAGCGTGTGCCCTCCCGTGGGTCTGCACCGAGACAGCCAGGGCTTCCCTTCTGGGAGCAGCGATGGGAACTGGGACTCCCGGCTCCTGGGACAATCCCAGCCTGATTTGTCTCGTTACTTGGCCACCAGAGCGACCCGACCGGCCCCGTGACTTGGAGCTGACGGACCTGGCTGAGAGGAGCGTGCGGCTGACGTGGATTCCTGGGGACGACAATAACAGCCCCATCACAGGTCAGCTGCCGGACCCTCTGCCCTGATTCCCTCCCGCTTTCTTCTGCACGGTGGAGGGAAAACTTTCCTTGTGAGCTGAGCCCTTAACGCCACCTCTCCATCCTCTTCCTCCAGACTACATTGTCCAGTTTGAGGAGGACCGGTTCCAACCTGGCATGTGGCATAACCACTCCAGGTACCCTGGGAGCGTCAACTCAGCCGTCCTGAGCCTCTCTCCTTACGTCAACTACCAGTTTCGGGTGATTGCGGTGAACGATGTAGGCAGCAGCCTGCCCAGTGTCCCCTCCGAACGATACCAGACCAACGGGGCACGTGAGTACCTTCCACCCCATCCCTCTTGCCGCGGTGACTTGACGTTGTTCTTAGCATCTGGCCACCACTCTCCGTGTAGACTCTTCCCTCATGGTGTGTGATCACAGCTCCTGTAACAGAAACAGATTTACCCAGATGAGGGAACGAGCTAGGCCATGCATGTGCTGGGCCGCAATTTTGTGTATCACAACCTCAAGCCTATGACTGATACTCTGCAGAGCAGCAAAATTCGAACGGAAAGATTTATGCAAAAGTCACTCCAGCAGAATCTGTTGAAGGAAAGCCCAGTTTCACCTTACAGAGATGCCTTCTAAAGAAAGTCTTTCATCCTTTCTGGCCACAGGAAGCTCAGAAGTCTCTTGGAAAATTAGGCTCAAGTGTAAACTGGCCACACGTGAAAGGCATTTTGTTCCAAAATTGCTAATTCATTGTCCACTGCTAGAGCTGGCCAGGAGCGCACAGCAATGCAGGAGTAAAGTGGTGCTCCAGTCCACGACCAAGACTTGGGTCTTCAGTTTGTATGCCCAGTGCTTTGTACATTGCAGACTACTTGGGAAAATTAATATAAGGAATTCACAAGAAGCTTAGCAGTTTCTCTGCATTTCTTCATTTAACCATTGCAGATACTTTCGCAGTATCTACCGGCATCTAGTGTTGGCTTTCGACATTACTCTTCTTGTTTCAGATTTCAAAAGTGTCAGACTTGGCTCCTGGGGTTGCTTCACAATGGCTGTCTTTCAAAGATTGAGGACATTTCGGAACAAAAAAAAGAGGCTCCTAAATAAATGGCCTGGTTTTCAAGTGTGCTGAGAGTCCCATGTTCCATTAACCTGAATGGGAACTTCTGGAAAAATCAGGCCATTAACTTCTGTCTTGGAAGTACTTTTGGCTTGCACAGTAAAGGGTTTTTAACCACTCAAATGGTCATTTTTCAAGATTATAAACTGCTTTTTTTTTTCCCCAATGTGCATTTCAGGTCCTGAAATTAACCCAACAGGAGTTCAAGGTGCAGGGACACAAAAAAACAACATGGAGATAACTTGGACGGTGAGTTCTTTGATGCTTGACAGCCACCCAGCACCTTACCATTACAGCCACAGGTGCTAAGATACAGAGAACTCAGCATCTCTAGCATGTGTGATGTACCACACAGAATACCATAACCTTAACGATCATAAAGCAAATAAAAACAGAAGATGCAAGAGAGGCCATTGTTAGCGCCTAGAAGAAGGTCTGTGATTAAAAACAATAATTTGCAACTATGTAAGCCAAAGAAAAGATGCTGGATCACGGATACAGGTCAGGGATGCTCAGAGAGTCTGATTCCTTACGCAGTATATAGGGCTTGCAGACCAGCTCTTGCTTTTCTTCACAGACCAGCAGGTGTCATCCACAAATAAGCCAGCATCTGTAAGGAGGACAGACATTGCAGTGGGAGTAGGACTGGAACTAAGGATATGGTTCTTGGTCCTACCTTGGGTCTAGAGGGCAAGGACTAGCTTTGTCTCTGCCTGGGAACAAAAGTATTGAACTCCTTTGAGATTCACTGATGGAGCATGAAATAAGAACCAGCTGCTGAACAGAACTTTTTGGAGCTCTACGGCAGAGAAAGACAGTTGGTCTTTTTCCTTCTCACTTTCTTTTTCTGTTTTGGTCCATTAAGCCTCTGAATGCAACTCAAGCTTATGGGCCCAACCTCAGGTACATCGTAAGATGGAGGCGAAGGGACCCCCGAGGGAGCTGGTACAATGAGACAGTGAAGACACCAAGGCATGTCGTCTGGAACACACCCATCTACGTACCCTACGAGATCAAAGTGCAGGCAGAGAATGACTTTGGTAGAGCACCGGAGCCTGACACTGTCATCGGCTATTCAGGGGAAGATTGTGAGTATTTTCTCAGCCAGAGATCGTAAGTGTTTCAGAAGGGCAGGTTTCCACCCAAGGTCAGTGGGTTGGCACCTGCGCCTGGGACGTGTTCATAGTACTGCTTGATTTGGCACAAAAATCCAGTTCCAGGCATTGGAAGAAAGAGGCTTAGCTATCAGATTCTGCTCTGGGCTCTTCCTGCAACTGCCTACATGACCCAAGTCACTTAGCCTCTCCCTTGCTCTCTGTAAGACCCAGATAACACCTTGGAAGACAGTAAGATTTCATTTGAGCTGAGCAGCTCTGGCTGTATTCCAATAAACCGCATTAAAGTTTTTGCCCCTGATGCCTGTAAAGCACCAAGTTCGTCTCGGATGAGGGGTGCTATGAATGGCCAAAAGGGTCTTCGTTCATCCTGGACTGGATTCTTGTGCTTCTCTGGTAAGGTCCCAGCTAAGCCCCAGCTTGCTTGGGCTCCTGTTTGCAACACACCATTGGCTCAGCTTGTCTTTCTTTAGAACTCTCCACCTAGCCACGCAGAAGAGCAGCCAGCTTGCTTAAGTCTCTTTTCACCTTCTTTTTGGGCTTCTGTGCCTGTAGCATCCAAGACTCTGACCTACGATTATCCTTATCCTGTCAGGATAATGTGGTTTGCTGCTAACAGCTTTATTCTTAAAGAAATATATATTTGTTCCTTGCATTGCAGCATCAGTGGAGGTCCCTGGCTGTGTGACGTTAGGGTTACCAAGAAGGTAGCTAAGCCAGCTAACCAGCCACGGCTCTAGGCTTCAACTCGGGGGGCACAAAGAGGGTACAGCAATTTCAAGAATATCTGCAATCCTGGTGCTGAGGTAGCACGCAGGACACACGCTCCGACTGGGCGTCTTCTCCCAGAGGAAACAGGGAGGAAAATGGGCAGAAATGGTGGAAGTCAGGGTAAGAGCTGAGCACTGGAAGCAAAGCTGGACCTAGCTGTGAGGCTGTTACTGGAAAAGCTCCAGAAGCACCTGACTGCACCGTTGTTTCTGCATTACTTGTCTGTGCGCTACCAGGGTGGGGTTTTTTTCCAGTTTCAGTTGAAAACTTGTGCAATGATGTAGAGTTTTGGGGTGATCTGAATAAGCCTGCACATGTGTGCTTTATAGGCAGGTAAACCAGGGAGACCAAAGCCCCCATATCACACTCCAGACACAAATATGTTCCTGCCTGGATCCTGAGGGGTGGAACAAGCTAGAAAAAAAACCACAAAAAAACCCAAACAAAAAACCTAGTCCCTGCCCTGTCCATGTCTGAATTGCTTCACACGTAAGTGCAGCTTTTGATGTACAAGCAGGTGACCTGTGAAGAGGAGGTAAAAAACCCAACCGGATCAACAGCAGGTTCTGGCCAAATTCAGATTAACAAACGTAGAAATAACAGGTAGTTTGGTAAGTCTTGGGTCTAACAGTGGCCAGGCAGAGGGCTGGATTTGCCGGTACCCTTCACTTGGAGAGGGAGGTGAGCCAGACCCCCTCTGTGCTAATGTCATCTCTTGCAGCAGCGTGTAGGAAGCCCTGCTATTAGCTGGATCACAGATCTTCTTGTGATAGCCAGCTGAGTGAAATATGGGTTGTTTTTTTTTCCCCTTCCTGTGGAAGCACTGCTAAAAAACCAACAGTCCGCTTTTAAAGCGTGCACACGTTAGGGAGAAAGCGAGGCGGCAGAGGTAAGTGATGCTGTTCTGTGTATTTTCACAGTCGTAGGGTCTGCTCACCCCAAACGAGGGCAGCCAGGAAGCTGAGAATTGGCCTGTTGCTGCTGTTTTATTGTATCAAGTTTGGAAATCCTCAGAAATTGAATTTAAGGAGGGAGAAAAGGAGATGATTACCCCATTAAAATGCAGAATTTGATGGCAGAGCTGGTGCACAGGGTTGCTGCTCGCCCCGTCTGCACCAGCCTGGCAACGCTGCGACGGGAAAACCACGGCAAGGACAAGGGGGGCAGAGGGACGTTCGTCCGTCTGTCTGTCTGACCCCCAGGGTACTGCTGGGTGCCTAACCTACACTCTGCTTTATCCCTGAACACTCAGATCCCAAGGCTGCGCCTACGGATGTTAGGATAAGAGTTTTAAACAGCACTGCCATTGCTCTGACCTGGACCCGAGTGCACCTGGACACCATCCAGGGCCAGCTCAAGGAGTACAGAGTGAGCAAAACCGAATCTCTTTGGCGCTGACTAATACAGCTAACCTTCTCACCAGCCGAGGTGGCCCCCGTGGTGGAGCTGCCTGCGATGGGGATGACAGAAAACGCTCCTCTGGCCACCAGGACCCTTTTGCCATGGCTGGGTGCAGACCACAGGGCTGAGCTCTGCTCTGGAGCAGCACCAGAAATAAATGAAGGGCCTTGGTTTGCTCCTTGTGGTGCCTGGGTGGGCCTGGGGACATCCCCCGTTGCTCCCCCAGGGCTCGGTGTCCCCACATACCCCGGTGTGTGATCTGGGGTGCTCAGACAAAGCAAGTGGGGCTGCCCCTGTGCCCCCAGAGAGGGACGCAGGGTGGTCCTGCCCATGCAGCTCCGGGCTCCAGAGCTGCTCAGAACCACAGGCTGGCTGGCTCGGGGGGGAATGACCTCAGCCAGGTACAAACAGACTAGTTTTTGTGTCATCCCCAAAGTACCTACATCATCCTTTAATGAACACCGACCCCTGCAAAGCCTAAACCCAGCGGTTTGTACTAACTGGCAACTAAAGACAGCATCGATCCTGTTTGTTCATTTACTGCCGAAGTAAAATACCAGTGTTTCTGTACAGAGCACAGACCCTGTTCAAAACAAGCAAAAGTCTGGACAGAGCCCCTTCTATCGGCGTTTAAGAGGTTACCAAAAGCGCGTGTCCTGCAAACAGTTATAACATTTCAAATCCAATAATCTGCTGGGCATAAAGAAAGCTCTCTGGGTACTGCTTTCATTTTTTTCTGCCGCTGCTCTGTCACTCTGATCTATTTTCTGAATGAATCTTATTTCTGCATGAAATAAGATTTGCAGTCAGGGCTTCGAATGGGAGACTTTCCAAGTTCAGACTTTGCTTTGCGCCTGGACTCGTCCCACCTTTCCTTGTACACTGCTACGGCACTAATCTGGGGAGAAAGGGAGAGGCACTTGATGCCTAGTGCTCGGGAGCCAGAAAACAGCTCTTCGTAGTCTGAGCTTAGCTGGTTTTGCTCTGTGACCTTTGGTAAGCACTTAACCCCATGTCTCAGCCTCTTCCTCGGGTAACATCACTGACCTGCCTCGCTGGGGGACGTGGGGCTTCATTAATTGCTCTAAAAGGCTTCTGCAGCTGAGAGCTGCTCTTTAGAAAGGCAGAGTTTTGCTATGCTTTGTTAATGAAAATCCAGTTGCACTTAAATGGGAAAAGCTTCACTTGCCGTGCATGTTTCTTGAAGGCCTATTTCTGGAGAGACAGTAGTTTGCTGAAGAACCTGTGGGTCTCCAAAAAACGGCAGTATGTGAGTTTTCCTGGAGACCGAAACCGGGGCATAGTGTCCCGGCTGTTTCCTTACAGCAACTACAAGCTTGAGATGGTTGTAACCAACGGGAGAGGAGATGGGCCACGCAGTGAAGTTAAGGAGTTCCCCACACCAGAAGGAGGTACGTTCCCGGGGGCGTCGTGCAGGCACCCGTCCCTCGTGCCGGGAGAGGTTCGGGTGGTTCAGCTCTGCAGAGCCGGAGCCGCGCCGCTCTGCGGCAGAGCCACGATGCTGCGGGGGAGATGCGCTAGCGACAATTTTTAGCTGAGCCTGGGCAGCATCTTCTGGGCAGCATCACTGTCCCACGGCGCTGCTGTATGCCCTCCTCACCCCGGCGCAGGTGACATCGCTGCAGCCACAGCCAGAGCTAACTCCTGGCACTGTCTCATCAACCTAAACATCCCCTTCGGGTACTTTGAACCCATCAGCGAGCAGCTCTTAGGCTGAACAAGAGAAATGTTTGCAAAGCCACTTCAGAGGCACAGCACCGTGCCCTTCATTTGCTGCCTGACCTGCGAATGTGGCCGCACCTGCCCGCGCTGCGGATCGGTGAAATGGGAGGGAATATACTCATCTCGCTCAGTAAAAGGCAGTAAAATCTCTGTAAGACCTAAGTAAGTCCTTTTGTTCTGAAAAGATGTCACTAATACCCCTGTCAGGCTTTTAAGGCAAGAGCGCCTCATTCTTCCGTTTAAAGAGCTCGTGTCAAGGATGAACTCGAGATTTTAATTTTCTTGCTGTCACAGGAGCTATTTATAGACACACCAGTAACTTTTTGTTGGAGCTGCACTTTCGGTGGCTGACAATGAATCTTCCTAGAGCACAGATGTTTTTGGCACAGTATGTTACAAAAATGCAAGAGGAGAAAAAAGTAGACGCTGGAAGCAAATCCTGTCTCAACTAACACAAAATACTATGAGGTCTTCCTCTTTCTCTTCAGCCTATTCGTGCTGTACAAGAAAAGCATCTCAGTCCGGTCTCTTTCTTCCTCAGCATTTTCTTGGATGCTGTCATCATTTTCTAAGGATTTTCAATTGACCAGCCATAATTAGGCTTTTTTAAAAAGAAAGGACTCTGTTGCAGTAGGGCAGTCGGGTGCAGTTACCTGTGTGCTGCAAGCGCGGAGCGCTTGGGGCAGCTCTATGCAGGGGTGGCATTGATGGAAACAATTACAGCAGATTATGCTCTTGTCATAAGTAAACTGATGATTTGTTCTTCCCTAAACCACTAGGCAATTTTATCGACTATATATTGATGTTTAGGAGATTGAATGATATTCTGCAAAACTTCTGTTTAAAAAAATAAATGGCTAATCTCTGAGATCAGAGCACCAAGTTCTTTCCCCAGTCAAGACACCGCAATTATGAGTAAACCAGGAGAATAATTTAATTTAAGAATCTATAATGCTTTCCCTCCTTTACTAGCTTTGCATAAGCAGTCATAAAAGCAGCCATTCCTCAGGGTAAGGATCACTGTATACGTGCACTAGCTCCCCGTTACAGATCTCTAGACACAAATTAATAACACAAAGATGCTCTGCAAGCTTCTCTTAAGAAGCTGCTATACTATTTTTCACCGTTCCAACAGATAACTAGATGAGGTGTAAATGTTGGGCTGGGTGGGGGCTGTAAAACAAGACCAGTAAATTATGTGTACAACATACAGAAGTGGGACTTGAACCGTGTCACAGCTCCGCTTCACGGCTGTAGCATCTTCTGCGGGTGCCTCGCCGAGCGACGCGCTGGAGGGCAGCGGTACCCAGCAAGCGCGGCGCGGCGCTGCCGGGGCTGGGGTTGCATGCAGAGCTGCTCTGGTTTCTGCTGCCTGCACGCACGCTGCTGAAAACCCTGGGCTGGCGCGTGGTTTCTGGCACAGATTCTTGTGCCGTCGGTTTCTGACCTTTAGCGTGCGTGTGCTACCTGCGTGTGTGTGTATTTATGAGTGGCCTGAGTGTGTCAGTCAGCCTGCGATGCATACAGTATTGTAAGGTATGTTATCTTGTATGTTTTTTCTTCTTTCCCTCTCCTTCCTGGTCCCATCCTCCTCCCAAGTGCCCAGCTCCCCCAGGTATTTAAGAATCCGACAGCCAAATCTGGAAAGCATCAATCTGGAGTGGGATCACCCAGAGCATCCCAACGGAGTCCTCACAGGATACAACCTTAGATATCAAGCCTGTACGTTCCACATGTTATCTTCTTAGTGATAATAATTAAGTCATTAAATATTTTCCTTACTGCTAATTACCTTATCCCAGAAAGGTCTCTGTAAGGAACTGGAGACTTTCATCACAGGATGAGATGCGCTGGTGTTGGAGAGGAGTCCTGGAGCAGTGCTGGGCAGCTGCAGTCAACCAGGGAGGGTGGCGGGTGCTCAGCAGTTCTGCAGACTCGACCACTGAAGGGAAATAAGTTTGATTTCTGATTTAGAAAGACCTTTAAGTGCAGTCTGAGTAGTTTATGTGCTCAAACACAAGCTCCTGGCTGTATAAGAAATGCTGCCCGGGGCGCAGGAGCCTCTGCAGAGCCCAGCACAATGCCTGGGGCAGTACAGCCTCCTCTGCTCGAGACCTTGGCACTCGTGCTACGCCCTTCCTCGACCACCTCGGCAACCCTGAATGTCCCCGCTGGCATGTCTCCCCGCCACTAAGTCACCAGCTGCCCTAGACGAAGGGTACTTAAGAGCAGCTATAGCTCTGAGCACCGACAGCCAGTCGGTCCTGGGGGAGAGGTGACGAGGTAGACAGCACAGCGTACTTCTGAAACAAGGCTGAAGCCGCCACGACCTGCCTTTCCTCCCCAGTTAATGGATCCAAAACGGGCCGAACCCTGGTAGAGAACTTCTCTCCCAATCAGACAAGGTTCACCCTGCAGAGGACAGACCCCATCTCGCGCTATCGCTTCTTCCTGCGCGCACGGACCCAGGTGGGAGAAGGAGAAACCATAGTGGAGGAGTCGCCAGCCTTGCTGAACGAAGGTATGTGCGGCAGCAACAGCTTCTGGCTTTGCTGAGGGGTTGGGGTGGTGATGGTACATGCATCAGCCAAAAACTGCAGGTCAGAGAACCAGGTGGTCCACAGAGCAACCAGTACAAGACAGTAACTGGTGCACAGCTACTATCTACTGCAGGGGTAGCTAGATGACTAGGACTGAACGCTGCAGCAGAAATGCTACAGAGGTGACTGGGGGGACTGTCCTGTGCTCTCGGGAACCATCTTGCTGCCCCCCAAGCAATCAGCGTTCCTCACATGCCCCGGGAGCAGGACAGCACCTTGCTCTCGTCTTGCAAAAGGTGAAGCTCTCATCTGCCCCTCTGCAGTCTTTGTACCAGCTAAATAAGGAGCAGATGCGGGTGATTTTTACATGGCTGGAAGCGGGTGCAGCAGCTGCATCCTCCGGGCAGTGAACCCCAGGCAGGGGCTCTGTGCCACTTTCCTGTCACCCCATAACCAGCAGCTGACCTGACCCTCCAAAGCCAAGCCTCAACTCCCAGACTCGTAATAAGATAAAATGCCCATTGTGGGACATTCATCAACCTAAGTGAAAGTTCAGGAGCCCTGAGGGAACTCGGGGAGACAAAAGCTGGCTCTTTCCTTTCTTTAGCATTTGCTAAAAGACCTATGATTCGGTTAGCGCTCTGATTTAATGGGGTTTTTTGTCTCCTTTCCTCCATCTCCCCCTCCCCAACTAATGGCTCTGAGTAGGAAAAGTAATTCCTACTGATGACCCAGTGGAAATTAAATGCTTCCTGACACCTCTTAGGTGGGCTCCAGCATTGCTAATTGATGTGACAGGATGGGAGATGGGGCTGCATATGCTATGGGAAAAAAAATCAGCTAAGCTACACCCTGGCAAACACGAGAGGGGGCATGTCATTGCTTTAAAAATGAGCTTTGCTGAACAAACCGTTAGAACACAGGGATCAGTTGAAGTTGTCGGTGCTGATTGATAGTCAACAGTTCTAGTGGTTTCATATACGTTTGCTTTACTGGGTTTGTTTCCATATGCTGATAACAGCGACTGTCCGCAGACCACGGCTAAATAACAGCCATAACCAACCGCTGTTGTATATTGCTTAACTGATTTGTATCAGGAAAGAGCAGGTATGGCGTACGCCAGCGTGACAAGGTAAGGGTCCCTGTCCATGGGGTCGGGGACGCGGACGGGCAGCGGCTCCCAGAGCTCCCCGGCTGCCCCTGCCAAAGGGCCGAGCTGCTGCTGCTTAGCAAAAGGACAAAGCATTGGCCGTTGAAGCAGCAAAACAAATTAAAGAGTCAAATCCCAGTCTGAAGTTACAGAAATATGGCAAAGTTTGACCTCAAAACATGAGACCCTGAAGTACAACAGGACATAGGCGAGTTCTGCTGATGACGGGCATGTAAGGACAATTAGCAGCTCTAAATGCCCACTTTGATATGAAGGTACCTGCTGTAAGGGTACGTGAAAGGTAAGTTTGGAATTAAACCCATTAATGCATTCAGAGGTGGTTTTCTGCTTGCCAGACTCATTCACCTGAGAAGTTTAAATAAAATGCATTTCTCTGATGTTCTGCACCACGGGCTCCAACCCACAGAAGGCAGGACGAGCACTGATGTCAGAATTATGCTAGAAAAAACTAAGGTGAAATTCAGAGTGTCAAAACCAGTCCTTGCTGGGATTAGATATAAGCACTTGCTTAAGCACTTTGCTTAATCGGCACCGCTGGCATCTCTGCTGTGGAGCTGGTGTGTGGTTAACCGGTAACCCCCATCTCCAAGGGGACGTCCCTGCTCCCTCTGCCCTCTGCAAGTGGCTCTGATGCACAGGAGGGTGACGGGTTGTAGCTAATGCATTTATTCCCTCTCTCTCGAGTCGCTGGTGACTGTGTGCAAGTGGTCCCGAGCCTCTTGTTGGTGTGTTCTGGTTGTTTTATATATTCCTCTGTTTTCTCTTCCCTTCTCTTCTATGCTCTCCTCGTATTCCCCTCTCTATCCTTGGCGCTGCCCTCTGAAGCCACGCCAACCCCAGGTACCGTACCCGCCGGAGGAGGTAACGGGCATGGGGCGAGGCTCACTCCACGCTCGCTCGGGTGCGCTGGCAATTAAGCATGCACTCCATTAACCCTTTCAATGGGAAAGTGAGGTGTCAGGAGTCTAAAATTGGACATACGAAACGACAGCAGGTAAAACGAAGCCCCACAGGCAGCAGGGACTAGGGCAGGCTCCACAGGGGGGTCTGCAAAGATTAAAATATCTCTGAGCGGGGCTTAACAGCCTCCCAGATGCCCAATGATGGCCACTGCAGCTGCCGTAAGACTGTACAAGCGAAAACGAGAGCCAGGTTGCCCTACGAAAGAGATTTTTAATCCCGGGTCTGCACAAAGCCCTCTCCCTTTTTAAGCCTCACCATCTCTGCCCTGCGAAACACAGAAGAACGTTACCCAGCCCTCCCCGACTCGCTGGTGCCCGCCTGCGCTCTGCCCCGTTGCTGCTGGGGCAGCTGCCTCCCTTGGCCCTGCAGGTCTGTGCCGCAGCGCACGGACACCACAAGCTCCCCGGGGTACTTTTAGGGCAGCCAGGGCTTTCGTACAGGAGAATCCTTTTGGTTCCAGGTGCCCATTGAAAGGGTTAAGGACAATGTTTGCGCCCCAGCTGTGCATGTCTGCATGCGAGGCTATTGCTGGCTTTGCCCTCCGATTGCGAATTTCTACAGCGTTGAAGCAGAGAGAAACCTTTTCTCGTAAGGGGGGGGGGCAGCATCTCTACCTGCTTTCAAGGAAACCCAAACCCTCAATTACCCAGTGTCAACCCTGCAAAATCCAAAGCATAAGCACAACTTCTGGTTGCCCGGAGGAGGACACCCACCTCTTACGAAAGCTGCAGACATGACCGTTTCCCCCCGCCTTGAGCCAGTATTTCAGGAGCGGGGCTAGCCCCGTGCCCAAGCTCAGAGGGGGGCTAGCGGCAGCGCTAGGGAGTGCAGCCAGCCAAAAGGCACCCCAAACACTGCAGAAAAGCTTTTGGTCTGGAGCAACAGCACTCATTTGCCCTGCACCAAGGGCTCTGTAAGAGGTCGTGCTTTGCCTTTGCTGGACACGGCCCCGGCGCTACCGGGGCTTCCCAAGGAGGAACAGCTTCTTAGGGAAGACTCTTCCCACGTGATACCAGTGCAGGACCTGTCCTCTGCACCTGTAGGTTTTGCTTTCCTACCTCATAGATGTTTCTCCTCCTTTTCTTTTGTTGCAGCGACGTCTCTCTACCCAGTATCATTTTGTGGCTTTTTCCCTTTCTGAATAGATGCCAATCTTTTTCTTACTATATTTTCTCTTCCTAAAAAAAAAAAAAAAAAGAAAAAAAAAAAGGGGATAACAGACTGCTTTGGGTGGTGGGAAACTGAAAACAGACCTTTTGGCTTAGAGATCTCCATCCTCCGAGTCCAGGAGGGGTATTTTGCTGCTATAGCTCATACTTTGGCCAGGGTTTAGCTTACCCACAAGAATCGGTATTTTCTTTGTGGGTCAGGATCACCTTCTTAAAGTACTTTTCTACTTGCAGCGGATATTGCTGAACTTTGAAAACACAATGTAATCTCTTTATCCTTCCAGCATCATAGCATTTCAGGCGTAAATTCTTATACCACGGGAAGCTAGATGAATGAATTGCCATTTAAAGGATAATTCCACAGGAACAGAGCCCACTGGTCCCCCACCCCTCTATTTTTTACCTTCTGCTAGGAGAAACAGTAAAGTGAAAAGCGATGCCAGAGCTGAAAGAGGTCTAAGAGTTAGTAACAGGACTAGCAGGTCGTTAAGCGCTAACTCAGCTGCATCCTCAGCTTCCTCACCGTGCCAGGCTTCAGCAAGAGAAATCAAGGCAGTGTAAGCCGCAGCAAGACCCAGCGCACACCTCTGTCTTGCTCTTCAGCTGGATGTCATTTCTCGTTAGGACACGGGCCGGGTGCGGGAGCTGTTACACAATTCGAGTGGCGTTTGTCCCGAGAGGCTGTTTCTCTTCCTAACAAGTACGGGGTTCACGTGAAATACTGCTTGGCCTTTCTCGGAAGATTCATCTCCACTCAGTGACCTAGATTTTGTAGATTTTTATGGATTCACAGCGCAAGTTGTCTTAGATTACTGTAAAACGCTCTTTGCCATGGGCTGCTGGCACTACAAAAAAATGAAAAGGTCTTTTTTTTCCAGGAGTAACCTTACACACGCAGGGTCGTAGCTGTTTTGTATGTGTATGAGAAACTGGACCAGCTTGATGAAATCAAAGTGAAGCGCGGGGGCTTTCCCTTAGGACAGGCTTTACTTTTCCTAAGCCAGATTTGGACCAAGGGAGAGGCGATCTGGGAAAAGAGGGGACATCTAAAAAGGTCTTTCATTGATGCTCTGAATGAGAAGAAAAAAATCAAAACTGGATCCCATACTACCTGTGTGTATGGAAAAACTTCATCAGGGACCAAAAAGAGCATTGGTCTTAGACTTAAGGAAAAAAACATTGATTTTTCTCTGTTCCCTTCTTGTATCTCCATAATTATGAATCAGAGGAGAAAGATCCTATTGTTCATTTTAGAAACAGACAGCAGTAGAAACAGAGAGAACTGCTGATCCCTCTCTCTTAGAGGCTGCTCAGTTGCTCCTTTCTATCTTGAATTTCTTATAGCTATCAGATTTGGAGGACTTTATGGTAAAGACTTTGCAATTTCCTTCCGTTGCTAAAAACTGGGAGACGGAGAGAAGAAAAAAAAAATAATCTCTGAAAATGTATTTGGCTAATCATCAAAATTCATGAAAAATTAATCAAATTTCTCCAAGCCTAATTATTTCATAGACACACCCAAGGGAAAGCTGTTACTACAGCCTAACACCACATTAAAAGCATCTTTAAATAATTAAAGAGGAGTATGGACATGTATTGTTTCCTGTATTTGGCAAAAAAACACGCAACTACTCCCTGAACTGCTACACCGCTCGGAGCAGGACTCGAGTCTCTCTCTTCGGAGGCTCCCTCTTTCAATATCTCCTTTTGCTTTTGATTCTTCCTCTCTGTTTTTTTCTAACCTAAACCTCTCCCAGTTTTTCTGTAAGGTTTGGGCTCCTTTTTACTGGTCCATTCATGGTCACAGGAGCCAAGCTGCAGCAAAGAGCACCGCCGTCCTGCTGCGAGCACCTCTCTCATTACTTAGCCTATTAATTGCTGCATCCCTTGTCCATTACAGCAGCGCATCTCCTCCCCACCGTGCCCCACAGCCTCCATTACCCGCACGGGTAATGCATCTTGCAGACAGAAAAAGCAATCTCTGCCTCGCAAAGATGGGGCCTATTAATGAGCGGAATGGTCGTTCCGATGTTTCCGGGAAGATGGGGCAGGCTGGGAGCGAGGGAACGGGAATTGCCGTTGCTGGCTTTTCCTCTGGGTTTCCTGCGTGCGCTGGGGCAATTTCAAGCCTGCTCGAAACACTGGTTTTCAGGGTGCTGCTCTGCCCCGCAGCTGGGAAAGTGGCAGCCCCTTCTCTGCACCACCTCCTGCTTTCAGAGAGGGGGGATTTTGTCCCCCGTCACACAAATGCCAGATGCTCAGTCCTGTACCTAAACGTGAGGCAGCTGTTGTCAAAGACCTTGAGCGAACCTCACGTTGGGAATGCAGAAAAATAAATTCAAGCTGCTCGGCGAAGCTCAGAAACGTTATACCTGATGAAATATTGCAACCACGTTTTTAGAAAAATCTAGGTTTTAAAAACGAGCAGTTCTGGAACTGCCAGCCTGGCCCTCCATCTCCCCTGTCCCCCCTTTTGCTGCCAGGAGCGGTGATCTGTCACTCCTTAATTAGCCCCGACGCGGCGGGCAGTGCGCGGGGGACC
>NW_010541693.1:0-5534 GCF_000687285.1 Phaethon lepturus
GCTCTTGCACCTCCCGGCCTCCTCCCTCACCTCCATCCCCAGCTTCCCAGCTGGAAGTCACCTCTTGTGCCCTGCCCCAGCTAAAGCCACCCCCCACACACCCCCATCCAGCGCTTGCAACCGCCATTTGCACACTGTGCCCCTTCCAGCAACTCACCATCCCATATTCAATCCCTCCTCATCTCCCAGGCACTCTGCCGGAGGGCTGAGGGCACGGATTGCCGCTCTTGGCTAAAAATCACGATGAACAGCTCTCTTCCAGACAGGGATTGCTCACCTGCTGCAGGAGACAAGAGTGCTCAAGAAATGCCTGGGAGGAATAAGCTTTGGGCTGTCGAGGCCCCAGCAGCCGCCTCAGACCCTCTCCCGATGCGAGGGGCTGTTTTCCCACGCAGACGTGCAGCAAACTCTGCGTCCAGCCCCACGCCTCTGCTTGGCCGAGGCCGGAGACCCAGGCTGGGGAAGCATCACCTCCTCCGACAGGAACGTGCTATGGGGGCATCTTGCAACTGTGTGAGAAGTAATGTCGACGCAACACGTGAGAACTTTTTGCTTCCTCTGCATCCCGTGCAACGGCACAGCCACGAACACACAAATACCCTGTCCGGTCGATGAATAAAAGGCAGCTATCATCGATAGCCCAATGGCTGGAGGCCCGTCTAATTGTTTCTAAAACTCCAAAGCCAGCTGATGTAATGCATTTTTATACGTGGACCACGAGAACAGCACAGAGCCCCCGCTGACCTCAGCAGGGGTTTGGCTCTGGTTTACAGAGCCATGCTGCGGGGGATCCAAAACAGGACCAAATACCGGTGTCTTCCCCCAGGAAGACAGCTCATGGCTGCTGCCATGAACCAAAAACCACATTTCAGTGGTTCAGCCATATCAAGAAAAGTCACATGAGGAAACACGCAGCCACATGGTTTGCAGAAACCGCAAGTTTGGGTTAACCAGAGGCCTCACCTGGCAGTAAATCTCCCCGGAGAAGCGAGGGAGGGGCAGCCAGTTTGCCAATGTCAACAGGAGGCAGCGGGAAGCGGTGCCTGAGGCCCCCCCAGCAGCACCTTCCCCTGCAGACTCCATCCTAGGTACAGCCTCCTCCCTTTGAAGGGTCAGACCTCTCCACGCCGTGAGGTGATAACGCATAACGACATTAAATGATCAACCTGCAAGACGCTGCCAGGGCCCGTGTCTGAAGAAACAATTGAAGGAGCCTCATTCCAGACCCGGAGCCTGACGCTGTGCCCCAAAGCCAGCGGGAACGGGACCAGGCACCTCACGCATTCATCCTGCATAAGGCGGTTTTCCCACCCGGATCGACTGAGCATCGTCAGTCCTTTCCTGAGCCACAACTGCGTGCTCGGGCCTGCCGATGCGCACAACCTCGCTGCCTGACAGGAGCTGGCAGGCAAGGTGCTTCCAGCCATAAAGTCCTCTGCCTGTCCCCGAGTTTCATCTTGGAGCCTGTTTTTCACATACATCTTTAAGTCTGTTGTACAGCAAGAAGCCAGCAAGGTTGGGTTGGTTCACCTCTCCAATAAAAATATTAAATAATGGAAAAGAAGCAGGAAGAGAAACCCCTGCCAGGGCTGGGATGCTCCGCTCCCCTCGCTCCTGCAGAATTGGAGGCCACGGGACATTCTCTGAAGAGACCACCATATGAATGGGGCATCTCATCCAGGATGCAGGGAAAAGCCCCCACCTCCCTTATGCCAGGAGACCAGTCACCTGCAGCCCATCCAGCCGATGGCCGAGACCCCAAAGGTCTCACGAAGCCTTGTCTCTGCCGGGAGCGGGCAGCGTGGGTCCTGTGCCCATTACAGTCTTCGTGCTGGTCCGTACCCGCTCTGGTAGTGGTTTGCAATGCAGATGCTTGTCCTGCAGGAAAAAAGATTTGGACATGACCCTCCCAGCGGGGCTGGGAGGAGGATGCTCACACCGGGTCGGCTGAGCGAACCCACCCGGCAGCATGCTCCTGAGCTCGCCCGAGGCCCAGTGGCCACGGGCACAACACAAGGCTAGTTTGCAGCATCCTTGCTCGCAGCAAGAAGCACCCATGGAAACTGCTCATCCCTGCAAAATCAAGGTGTACAACCTGGTCTGAAGAGAGAAGCCATCGAGGGGCACAGGGAGAAAACTTTTCATAGTTCAGCATTTGATCTTCCGAGACCACATCAGGCTACACGCCTTGTTTCTAGAGGCACGTGGAGTGCCAAGCTCAGCTCATCACTAATTTTTTTCCCTGCTTAAACACGGGCTGCTCGTGCCGAGCCCCACGAGATGGGGCAGACTGTGTTGGCACAGGCTGTGGGCGCTGACCGCGCCGTGAAGACACAGACATCTCTCCACCTCTTCAGGACCATCCAGTGGGCCATTTCGCATTTGTAGAGGACCACCGTATCCGTCCCCTGGGGGTCCCAAAGGAACGGGAGCTATAAGCTCACCGTCCGCTCTCCCAGAGGGGAGGGGAGCTCAGCCTGCCGGGAGCCAGCCGGGCAGAGCCGCATCCTGGCCGAGGAGGCAGTTCTGCACAGCAGCCGTGGCCCCGAATAAATAAATAAACCCCAACCTTTGGACTTGTGACACTTCTGCCAGCAGAGCAGAGAGCTCATCGGCTGCTCCTGATCAGGTTTATTTATAGCACACAGGACAAAGCCGGGAAGAAAGAAAGACCGAGCGCGGTGCATGCTCTTGTTACATCGATGCAAAGCAAACACCAAGCTCTGTGGGTTGGATTCACGCTCCCTGTGAGCGGATGCAAAGACACCGTGACCACTCGTGACCACTCAGGAGTAACCTCCAGGCTCAGTACTGGTGGCTCAATGGTACAAGATGTGCAGATCCCTCAGTAATGCTCCATCCTGGAGCGTTACTCGCCCCTACACCCTCCAAAGGGTCTCATCCGGCTACAGACCCAACCCCACGGCAACGCTCAGCTTCCACGTGCGCACACAATTTTCCATACTTGCTCAAAACACCCGCCTACAAACCCAGCCCACCCAGCACCAAAAAACCTGACCCCAGCACTTGTGTGCTGGAAACCAGCTCTGCCCCACAGCTCTCTGTGGGCTGGAGCTCGTTCTGCAGCTCTCTGACTGATGAAATATTCTGCTAAAGTCATAAGTGGATCCGTGGCCAATATGCATTTTTTCCTTAGTGCAGATGTGTGCAAACTGCAAATTAGTAGATGTTTGTCTGAGGGAAATCGCTTTTTTCCCCCCTTCTGTTCATCGTCTTTATGATATCTAATATTAAGGGTGTGTTGGAAAACTCCACTGCTTTAAAAGGAAATAACTTCAGATTGTGAGATCGTGAAAGAGAAGAGTTTCTTCTCTCCCACAAACTCGGATTTAAGAATGTTCTCACTTCTACATCAAAAAGAAACTCAAGCTTTCCAATGCATTATGGAGAAACCAGGGAACATCTATACCACATGAGTCAATAACCTGATGGAATAAAAGCTGGCGTGCAGGAGATCCAACACCAAATGCCTGAAAACGGAGACATTCGCTCTCAGTTCCCTGCCACCCCAGGCGTGGGTACCCACCGCCAGAGCGCTTTGCACGCGCGTACATGTATACATTTGGTTTCAGACTAGTCACAGATAAAACTAACTTCCCACTTCCAGGAAGGACTGACTGGTTTTACTGGAAGATCACAGTCTAGTTACACTTCTCTCTTGCCAGCCCACTTGTGTTGTCCTTTGCAATGTGCTTTTTAAAACGCTGCAGCTACCCCATGTACTCATAGGCTTAGATGGGGAGATGGATTTCACAGCTTGCCTAAGGTAGAAGACCCCCTTTATGATCCCAGGTTTTGCCTAGGACTCCCATCCTAAACTGGAAAATCCACTCTGGACGAGTACGGTCCAACGTGGGGTATTGCTCAAAACACTTGTAGATCTCCGTGAAGGGGTGTTTGGCAAGACATCCCCACCACCGCTTCTGTATCGGAGAGCTCGCACACTCTGAGACACCCGGCCCTGTGAGACCGTGGAGTTTATGAGTTCTTCCTCACCTGACAGGTCTTGGGCGGGCGTTTACTTGGCAGCTCAGGTCTTGGTCTAATCTTCACAGTTACTGTTAGTCTAAGAAACAGAGAAGAAACACCCCCAAATCCAAGGACAGTTGTTCATTTTGCGTGCCACGCACCCAGCATTTAACCATTTTATCACCCCAAAAATGTTTTCCACAACCCAGATCTTGGCAGGACTGAACAAAGCCCTTGGGACACCAACCATCTCATCTACATCCATCCCTTCCCCAAACATTCAAGGACTTCAAACTAGAGATGGAGTTGGGGCCAAGCTCTGCTTCTCATCAAACTCTGAGCACAGGACTTGCTGATTTTTCTTGATAGGGATGTAATGATTAGGATTAATTTTAAATGTCAGCATCAGATTCAGGTTAGCGCTACTCAGTATGTGGAAAGGACTAAGCTGACTGTAAGAAATATTACTTTCAAGATGGCATTTAAAGGAATCCCAGAGTTAATGTGATTTTTGTCTCTTGCTTAAAAAAAAAACAAACCAAACAAACAACTAAACAGCCTTACTGTAAGACAACACCAAATCTAACAATAGGAGAGTAGTCAGTCTCAACAGACAATCTCTGGGGAAGAAGGCCAAATTGGAAAATACAATTTTAAAAGAACAAAAGGCTATCCATATCCTAAGCTTGATTCAATTCGGTTTTGACAAGGCACAGCAGCGAGACAGGGCTGAAGGGCCTCGTGAAATGCTGCAAGATGCAATTGCAGATGAACAAAACTCCAGGATAAATGGGGCAATATAATGATGAGAAACATTACATGTACTGAGAGAGGTTTTTAAGGAGAAATGAAAGAATCTCCTATAGAAGCACTTCTGTTTCCTCCAGGCAATGGATGGTCACGTTCACCTTTGAATTAATTCTCCAACATTTGGCCTCAGCTAGAAAAGGCAAGTGAAAAGGATTTAAAAGAAAAATTTTAAAATCCCTATCTTCATCCCCCGAAGCAAGGGAGAACACAGCCTGAGTAGCCTGAGAAATATTGGCGCAATATAGAGAGAAGCACCTTCCTCCTGCCCTCCCTTGCTGCCTGAAACCTGCCCCGAGCTCCAGCGTCTGTTTTCGGCTCGGGAGAGGTGGTTAGAGAGGGGCCAGAGACGTGTCCACCGAGCCTGGGCACCAGGGTGAAAAGAGTTGCTGCAGCAAGAGCACAGAGCTGCCAAAATCCCCAAACAGCGGCGTGGGAAGCTTTCTTCTTAATTGTTAATTTGCTGTACCTTATCATTTTTATTACACTAGAATAACCGCACCTACGCAAGCGCTTTTAGAAGAAAAGAATTCGCGTTCAAATCAAACCCCGGACCCCTTCCAAGCGATTCTGCCGCGACGGAAGGAAATTGGGATTTTTTCATGCAACACCCTTGGCCAAACCACGTCACCTCCGGAAGCCCCATTGCCCTCGCAAAGCCGGGCTCGCTGGGGGGCCACCAAAACGTGCCGTCACCCCCTTATCCCACCAACAGCCGCTGCCCCTCCTCCACCGCC
>NW_010541693.1:5565-6519 GCF_000687285.1 Phaethon lepturus
TCCCTCCGGTGCTTGTTCACGGGGCCTTTGGCATTAAATAAAAAATCCAGTGAAGGCTACATTCATCTCCCAGAGAATGGGGGGGGTGTGGGGAGGTGGTGTTGATGTTTTTATTTGTTTGAAGGTAGATTGGTTTGGGGTTTTTTGGGGGGGGAGGGTGTACCACTGGCACGTGTTTAATAGTTTAACCCAATCTGAAGAGTAGAAAAAAATTATTTGTTAGGCGCCAGATGCATTCACTCAATAAAAAGGGATGGCCTGGAGAGGTGCTTGCCCACGTTACACCCACGGGTGCTGGGAGGAGGGATCAGGATGGACCCTTCTGCATCAAAACCGATGCCCCCGCGCCTCCCCCCGCGCTTGGGTGTCAGGGATTGCCGTCAAGAGACGCTCCAAAGTTTTCCAGATTCAGGTGCTTTCCCCCTCCAGTGCCACCTCTCCCTCCTCCCAGATTTCCCATACAAAATATGTCCAAACTCAAACCCTTAACCCTGGGAGAATATAAAAATGCTTAAGCTGCCGGAAGCAATACATCTTCCCTTCCCGTGACGGCTTCAGCGTTTTTTCCACTCGACAATCTGGATGCCGTGTTTATAAAACCAAAAGACTGTTTACACACCGTCCAAAAGTTGTTTAGCAAGAGGTTAAAGCTGCCAAATATTTTTCTGGAGTCATCTCGAACGCTACCCTTTGCTTTCCCTCCAGCAGGACTAAGACGACTTGGATAATTTTCTGCGCTTCGGTCTGCAGGGAAAATTATCGCCTTGAGACGCTTCAGCAGTAAAAAAGATCAACGAGCGTTTTTATGGAGAAATATCCTTTTGTGCTATTAGGGAAACAGACGATTCGAAGGCGGATTTGGGGAGTCAAAACTCTGGGAGCCTGTTCTTGACTTTTCCCTGCAGGTAGCTTCGTGCCGCAGAGCCGCGTCCCCGCCGGGGCTGCGGTACCCGG
>NW_010541694.1:0-209 GCF_000687285.1 Phaethon lepturus
TCTCAGCAGAAACTCAGGGTAAGTAAAACAATGAGCATGGTGGGACGGGCCATTCAACAAAAAGAGAAGTAAAATTTAACCTAGCACAGGAGAGGGTTTTTGCTTGGTTTTGCATGGCTGATTTTAATCATCTTTCTGACACAGTAAGTTTATTTTCTTCCCACTACTTTGCCCAGCCCCTCACGGGGGAGGAGCTGCCTTCCCTCTCG
>NW_010541695.1:0-9746 GCF_000687285.1 Phaethon lepturus
AGGAGCAAGAAGATTTGTGGCTCCTCACAAGAACAGTCCCTCATAAGAGTTAGGAACTTGCCTCAAGAAACTAGCTAAAACCGACCCTGCGGTTTGAGTAAGAACCAAGGAACAACCTAGTCTGCACAGGGACAAAAGGTTACCAGCGGTGACGAAGAGGAATCACCAATCTTCATCTCCGTGACCCCTGACGACCACCACTAGGAGACAATGCGCAAGCGCAGATGGGAGGGGTTCATGGAAATAACGTCTTGGAACTCATTTCAATAGGAAGCGGGGACAGGTCATGCATATGTATAGGCATATTGCGAAACTTTATGTATATGCAACACTTTGCTGTATATATTGGAAGTAAGTGCCGCGTTGGGGTGCACATGGTTTTTGGTGGGACTACCCCCCCGTGCTGCCCAGCGCTGAATAAACATACCTACTTTACAGATCTTACAGATTGTGGAGTCTGTACGTCAAAGAAAGTGCGACATCATCTTGTTCTAGTAACACAGCTTGATATTTATCTGACCTGTTCAGGGAAATCCAGTGGTGTCCCTTATTTTCAAGGAGGGCTGGTACAGCATGGGGTACAAACATGGTGATTGGTTGGCCCAATGTCAGTTTTTGAGACTCCTCAATTAGGGTTACAGTCGCCACTGCTGTCCTCAAGCAAGTGGGCCAACCTTTACTGACCTCATCCAATTGTTTGGAAAAGTATCCCACTGGTCTCTTCCAGTCTCCCAATTTTTGCATTAGTACTCCCAATGCCACTTGTTGTCTCTCATGTACATATAATTGGAAGGGTTTTCTTAAATTAGGTAGTCCCGGAGCAGGGGCTTCCATCAATTTTCTCTTAATTTCATCAAAGCTTTTGTGGCATTCTTCTGTCCATTCCAAGATTCCTTCAGGTCCTTTTATAGCAGCATACAATGGTTTGGCAATTAGTCCAAAATTAGGAATCCTTAGCCGACACCATCCGGCCATTCCTAAAAATCCCCGTAATTGTTTCTTTGATGCGGGTACTGCAATCCTAGAAATAGCCTCCTTCCTTTCAGCACTTAATTCTCTTGTTCCTTTTGTAACCTCAAATCCCATATACTGGACTCTTTCTTTTCCTATCTGGGCTTTTTTCTTAGATACCCAGATATCAACAATACCTATGATGGACATTGGATGAGAATGATAATACAGTCTCCTGTGGACAACTCCCAGTGTCTAGAGAGACCCAGGAAGAGCTGTTAGCTCTTGACGACAGATTGGGATTTCCAAGGTGATGGCTTTCTGGAACGTCCCTTTTGTTCCCAGGAAAAGAAGCCTTAGCTAGCTTCCAGACCCCCACCCAGCTGTACTCTCACTTCCCCTCCTCAACAGGGCAAGGGGAGGAAACAAGATGGAAAAACTTGTGGGTTGAGATAAAGATAGGGATAACTCACCAATTATTGTCACGGGCAAAACAGACTTGACTTGGGGGAGATTAATTTAATGTATTACTGATTAAAAATAGAATAGGATGGTGAGAAACAAAGACAAAAACTAAAACACCCCCCACCCCCCTTTTTCCCAGATTCAGTTTCACTCCCTCATTCCCAAGCTCTCTCCCCCCACCTCTGAGCAGCAGAGGAGGGATGGGGAATGAGAGTTTGTGGTCATAGAATCATAGAATCTTTGGGTCGGAAGGGATCTTTAAAGGTCATCTAGTCCAATCCCCCTGCAACGAGCAGGGACATTTTCAACTAGATCAGGTTGCTCAGAGCCCCGTCCAACCTGACCTGGAATGTTTCCAGGGATGGGGCATCTACCACCTCTCTGGGCAACCTCTTCCAGTGATTCACCACCCTCATTGTGAAAAATGTCTTCCTTATATCTACTCTAAATCTACCCTCTCTTAGATTAAAACCGTTACCCCTTGTGCTTTCGCAACAGGCCCTGCTAAAAAGTCTGTCCCCATTTTTCTTATAGGCCTCCTTTAAGTACTGGAAGGACTCAATAAGGTCTCCCTGGAGCCTTCTCTTCTCCAGGCTGAACAACCCCAACTCTCTCAGCCTTTCTTCATAGGAGAGGTGTTCCAGCCCTCTGATCATTTTTGTGGCTCTCCTCTGGACCCGCTCCAACAGGTCCATGATCTGAAGAAGTATGTTAGTCTGAAATAGCAGAGACATGTTCTAATCGAAGTGCATTAGCAAAAGTGCATGAGCAAAGTAGCACAGCTCCTTTCTCCTATTATGCTCGACATATTCACTGGTCATGAGCATTAGCTCAAATTCTCTGAATGTATTACTGTCTCCAATCATGAGTGACAGAAGGCTACTGCTATTATCACTAGCTATTTATGTAGGTCTGTAAGACTGTATGATGCAAGTGCCCTTCCAGCCAAGAAACCATCTCAGTCAGCAAAGTTTTGCTGGGTATTTTGCCCCCTCCTCCCTGGAGAGCAAGGTAGAGAAAGCTTGGGTTTTTATTGAGACCTGTGGAGCCCACAAGAGATTGAGCTGAACTCTCTTCTAGATTATACACTGACTAATTGTCTTTGAAGTTCCAATTAAATATTTCTTTCCAATCTCATTGTAGGAAATGGGGACATACTTGTGTAACAGAGGGAACAGCATGACTGACTTACATTTTTTTATTTCATTAATGAAATTGTCTCATAAAGAAAGAATCCCATTAGATTCTCTGGATAAAACCCAAGCCTTACTAAAATAAATGAGAAAACTCCCATGAACTTCCATATTGCTGTGATTGTACCTTTTGCTACAATCTTGTATTTATAGTGTTAGCAATTGGGAGAAAGTTAAGGACAGGGGAAGGAGAAGATAGGAAAAAAATTGCTAAATTAGCACATTGACAAATCATGGAAAGGTAATGAACAGGGGGCTCCATCTGTAATTTTGTAAGTTGCACTTAACACATAAGAAAATAGTTTCTCTTCTGTGAATTCATGTAGAAGGAATGAAACAAAGGAAAGAGAATGACTATAAAATGACAGGATATAGTTGCTTGGGTTTGATATTCAACTTACTTGTTGGTTCTACATTTTTCCTAGTTAATCAAATGTTTTCCCTTTTGTGTTGTTTTCTCATCATTGCTACTGGACCTTGCTACAGACATCATGGCATTTACTTAGTATTAGCTAAGATTTGAGTGTTTATGAACCATCTAAAGAGATCTCCCATCTTCCATATTGAATCCTTATAAATTCACATACATGTGTTTGATCATCATTTTTACCCTAATGTATTTATTGTCACTCTGTTCAAGGGTTCTCCATCATTTTTAGAGCCTGTTAATGTTTTCATATGTTTAGAATAGGTCAGAATTCATTAACCTGACAGAAACATTAATATATGATCACAGAATTATGTATTTTGCCCCATTATCTATATTCCAGGAATATGCTATTACCTAAATATGTCACAAAAATAAGGTAGAAATGGAGCACCCACTGAGAGAAATATCTCCTTCCACCAGACTTGTGGAAGGAGCTGATTTGCCAAAGAGAAAATCTTTTCTCCAGAATATTATCTATTGGCTTTCTTAGTCTATAAAATGCATTCTAGGTCTATTCTGGAAAAGCCACTGCACCACTGTTCTTATATGCTCCCTAAATAAAGTATAACTGATTTTTTTTAACATGAAAACTTGTTTCTCTATTAAAATTTCTGTGGAAGAGTCGAAGGAACAGCAGTTTGAAGTGGAGTCTGTAATAGATAAAATGAGTGTCAGCTGATTACTTCCATGACTCTGAAGAAGATAAGTGTTTAGGTGGCCATGCAACAAAAAACAAAGCACATTTACTTGCAAAGGCTCAGCACTCTTGTTGGCATAAATGAATTTGTAATGGTTTAAATTATATTTTTTTAAATTATTGTACTGGGTTTGGCTGGGAGAGAGTTAATTTTCTTCAAAGCAGCTCGTCCTCCTGCATTATCCAACAAGTGCACCTGGGTTCTTGAGCAAAGACAGTCCCATGAACGAAGGCTTGCCTTTTCCCTAGGGAGGAGCAACCCACACTGCCTTTCCCAGCCACTTCTCTATGAACTTTATGAGGAATTTATTTTCCTTGACATATGCCATTGAGTGTCCCTCTTAAAGAACAACAGAAAGCCACCTTGGTCTCCTCCTATTCCTGTTTGAACAGAAGACTTTTTAAATGTAAATGAACAGTCACAGATTAAATAAGTTTAAACAACGTTAAATGAGAGTTAGATGAACAACTTGACGTCAGATAAGGCACTAACACGTC
Source organism: Phaethon lepturus (assembly GCF_000687285.1). Lineage (NCBI taxonomy): Eukaryota > Metazoa > Chordata > Aves > Phaethontiformes > Phaethontidae > Phaethon > Phaethon lepturus. Next base: position 4,235 of record NW_010541695.1, read on the forward strand.
ACCAGACTTCCCGTGACGGGATGGATAATGTCTCACCACTGTTTAATGAGTTTGCACAAACTCCATCAAATACCATCAGAAGATCACCTCTTCATCTTCTCCCTCACCCATTGTCCTTTTCTTGCCCCTATACTGGCCACTTCTTTTTGCCAGCATAATGGTTTACTTGGGGAATCAAATCAGGGAAGTGGCCAGGTTAAAACTAATCACTTGAGGAACGTGTAAATTTTTTGGGAATGTGACAATGGCAGCTTAAAGTAACTGCAAAACTGCAACCTTGGACTATATACGTCCTTCAAGACTGGACTGACCCTCCTTCCTCACAAAAGGTGCTCTAACCTGATTCAGGGTCTCTAAGCAACATTGCTGTAAAATAAATATAATTTGTATTCAGTTTTTTAAGTGTTGTGTAAATGTACTTTAACAACCACAATCATCCTTCAAAGTATTCTCATTACTTCCAAGCACTAGTTGAAAGAAGGTACCGGACTACACTTCTGGGATTTTGCTCTGTTCTCTACAGCATAAAGTTTCAGGATAATTTTGAAGAGGGATAGACCAGAAGGTAGTATGTGCACTGAAATTCTAGGTGTCTGTAAAAAGAGGTTTTTATATACCGTCTCCAAACCAATTAATTCTGTTTACAGTTCTGATCAAATGATTTTGAAAAAAGGCACTGATCTGCACTGTGGGGGAAGGAGTGTGTGAGAGAGAGAGATGGTGCAGGGTTCTTTCTGGACCTCAATAAGAAAGGCCCGACAACAAATGGAGAAATGAAATAGTTGTTTTAATAAGATAGAAAGATAGAATAAAAACAGGAATATAGAAAGTGAGTAAATTTTATGACATTTTGGAATGCTGGGAACTCCACTTCTGTGCAGCATCGGATGGACCCCAGATGAAGGACTCAGCACACTGCGCAGAGTGAGAAACAGAAAAAGCCTTGACACTGTGTAAGCACTGTTCAGCAATACCTAAACCACTGGTGTGTTATCAACACTGTTTTGGTCACAAATGCAAAGCACAGCACCATACAGGCTGCTATGAAGAAAATTAACTCCATCCCAGCCAGATGCAGTACAGGTGTTTTGATATTCGACTAGTTTTCTAATTGTGCTATTTTCTACTCAGCTGGAATACATTATTATGTTCTGTTTCTTAATGAAGTGTTGCAGTGATCCTGACTGGGAAACCATTGTACATCCAAGTGCTTTCTTACTGGGATAGTAACAGACCAGCAAAACAAGTGCATTGTACCATGAATTGAATTTGAGAAGTCTTAGAAAGAAAGGATGTAATTGGTGTAGGCATAAATCAGGAAAAAAAAGTGCAATAGGTTGAATGGAAAAGTATGTAGCACCTTGCATATATATCACTGCATACTAATTTTCCTTTTTGGAATTTATACTTTGATTTTTTTTGTTTAGGGGAATTTTGAGTTTTATTTGTTGTCTTATGGTGGCACTTGGTACTGAAATAGCTGCAATTAAATATGATATCTCTTGTGTATAAACATGGTTGTATTAAAGTTGGCATAGGCACAGTGATGGAGTTTGCCTCTTTCTGAAGACTTGAAGTAAAGTAGACTGAAGAGGTTGAATTCTTCTATTTGATGGATTGTATAGTTTTGCTTTATTGTATTGTCTTTATGTGGCAAGGTTTTGGTAGCATGGGGGGCTGCAGAGGTGGCCTCTATGAGAAGAGACCAGGGGCTGCCCCTGTGCCAGACAGAGCCAGTTCCAGCCAGCTCCAAAATGAACCCACTGCTGACCAAAGCTGAGCCAATCAGTGAAGCTGGTGGCACCTCTGTGATAACATATTTAAGGAACTGTAAAAAACACTGTGCAGCAGTTGTGAGAGTGAGGAACTGTTATGTATGAACTCACAGCAACCCCACATTCCCCATCCCTCCGCTGCTCAGTGGGGGATTAGGCGGAAGAGTCAGGAAGAAAGAAGTGAGTTTGAGCTTGGGAAGAAAGGTGGGGTGGGGGGAAGGTGTTATGGTTTTTTTCTTTGTTTTGCACCATCCTATTTTATATTTAATTGGCAATAAAGTAAATAATTTCCCCCAAGTCAAGTTTGTTTTGCCTGTGATGGTAACTGGTGCGTGATCTCCCTGTCTTTATTTTATCTCAACCCATGAGCTTTCACATATTATTTTCTCCCCCTGTCCTGTTGAGGAGGTGTTGTGGGTTAGCCCCAGTAGGCAGCTAAGGATCACACAGCCACTCACTCACTTCCATAGTGAATTATTATTTGTCAATAATAAAGCATATTAATAAAGTAAATGCAATAGGGAAGGGTTACATGTGCAAATGACAAATGTATTGCAAACCATTTTTTTGGTGTTTTCATAAACCTTAGTTTTCAGACAGTAGAATCTTGCGATATAATGCTAAGTAGTTTTGCTGCTTTTCAGAGAAACTGATCTGATATTTTAAAACAAGGCAAGCCAAAGGAGAGATGAATTTTAGATCTTTCTTTTTTCTATTTTTACCTATAAAAAAGCCATTGTAAAACCACTTCTGACCACTTTTGGCATGTTGTATCACAGAGCAGAACAGACTGAATGTGAAACTCAGTTAATCAGATTTAGCAGAAACTGCTATTTCCCTTTCCACAAGGAAATTGGTACCCACTCTAATCACATCCAGTCATCCATCTACATGAGTGTCTCTAAGCCAAACAGTAATCAAACCTGATGCATCTGGTACCTTAGTGACTGTCGTTGACGTGCGGAAAACAGACTCCACAATCTGTAAGATTGTACAGTAGGTATGTTTATTCAGCGCTGGGCAGCACGGGGGGGTAGTCCCACCAAAAACCGTGCGCGCCCCAACGCGGCACTTACTTCGAATATATACAGCAAAGTGTTGCATATACATAAAGTTTCGCAATATGCCTATACATATGCATTGACCTGTCCCCGCTTCCTATTGAAATGAGTTCCAAGATGTTATTTCCATGAACTCCTCCCATCTGCGCTTGCACAGTGCCTTCTGGTGGTGGTCACTGAGGGTCGTGAGGATGAAGGCCAGTGGCTCCTCTTCGTCACCCCTAGTAAACCCTTGTTCTTACGCAGACCCAATTGCTCTTTGGTTTTCGTCCAAACCACAAGGTCAGTTTCAGCCAGTTCTTGAGGCACTCTCCTGGTTCTTATCAGGGACCATCCTTGTGAGGAGCCACAAGTCTTCTCACTCCTGTCAGTTTATCAGGTATCTAGAATGTGAAAGAATTAAAGTGTGAACAATTACAATGAGAGAATGATGGCCAGCCAAGAAATACTGCTGAGTGTTTATATAAAAACTTTACAGTTTTCAACGTACAATATTTTGAAAGTGCATAGACAACAACTATTTAATCAAAAGGAATAATGCACTTTATGAAGAGTAGAAACACGCTGAAATTGTCATTCTACTTTTAGCAAGCTTAATTCACTAGGTCAATTTTGTGGGTTTTTTTTCCATTAGTCCTTCCATCTAACACTGCCAAGTAAATTCAAATTCTTGTTTATAAAGCAGATTTCAAAGACCACCCAGGAGACTGAACTCTACCAGGCAATGTTTCTGTTCCTTAGAAAGAGAAAGAAAAGAACCAGTGACATCAAGAGTGAACACAATCATGTTACAGGATACATCCATACCCTGCATTGTCACAGCATGAGCATGGCCAGGAGGCTGCCATTCAGTGCTACTGCCATTGCAGAGAATTTTAACCACTCTGAACATCTTTACTGTCTGTGGCAAAATAATTAAGAATATATTGAAGCTCACTTTTACCTATCTTAAAATAAAAGAGTACAGCCTCCTTGGTATAGGAGACTATTCTGCTTTGCATCACTGCTCTAACATAATCTGCTCCTAAAGCAGGTATAATCAATTTATGGAAGATCACCTCAATATGAAAAGGATCTGCTGGGGAGAGAGAGGTATCCAAGATATAGCATAACATTGCCCTTCAGTTGACAGTGAATTAAAAAAGACTTGCCAAAGTTAAGACCATTTAAGCCATATGAACTTGTGGGTTAACCCCTGCAGGCAGCTAAGCACCACACAGCCGCTCGCTCACTCCCCACAGCAAGATGGGGAAGAGTAAAAGTGCGACAGGAAGGGTAAAAGTGCAAAAACTCATGGGTTGAGATAAAGACAGTTTAATAGGTAAAGCAAAAGCCGCATGTGCAAGCAAAGCAAAGCAAGGAATTAATTCACTACTTCCCATCGGCAGGCAGATGCTTAGCCATTTCCAGGAAAGCAGGTCTTCATCATGTGTAACGGTTACTTGGGAAGACAAACACCAAAACTCCATAAAAGTGGTCATGGCACCAAGCCTGTCGGTGTTCACCGAAGCATTTGGACAATGTTCTTAGATATACGGTTTAACTTTTAGGTTGCCCTGTGTGGAGTTAGGAGTTGGACTCAATGATCCTCATGGATTCCTTCCAACTCAGGATATTCTAAAATGCTTACAAAATAATAGAGGTTGCTCAAAGAGTTTTATTAGTATTTGTGAATGCTTCAGAGACAATAGATGAACTATTTTTTAAATTTTTATAGAACATACAAATAAGAGCAAATGAAGGCTTAATCAAGACAAGTTTTACCTCCTTATATTGCTGTGGTTTCTCATATGTCTCAGCTTCTAATCAGGATCTTTGTGTGACTAGCTAGCATACCTGGTGAAATTACTGATAAGGGAATACTGTTGCACATAGACTGATTTCTTGTATTTGTTCTTTGTAAGAACAAGTTAGACGAATGCCTGTCAGGAACGATTTCGGCATAGTTCTTCCTGCCTTGGAGCAGAGGTGGCAACTCAATGAGCATTCATTTTCCGGTGTTTTTTCTGTGATCATCCTATTTTCTATGATTCTGTGTTGGAACATTATGTGTTACTTTCTCATGTTATAATCTACACAACTCTCCTGGAAGTTTACCAAAACACTATTACTTACAAGTGAACTATTCCTGAAATTTGCAAATGACTTAGCCTGAGAGAGTTTTGTGTAAGATCTTGCAAGTCACTTATTTAACGTTGTGGTGGGCTGATCTTGGTTGGCTGCGGGACCCCCACCTAGCCACTCCCTCACTTCACCTCCTCTACTGGGTCTGGCTGGGACGGTGTTAATTTTTTCATAGCAGCCTGTATGGTGCTATATTTTAGATTTGTGACCAAAACAGTGTTGATAACACACTAATGTTTTAGCTATTGCTGAACAGTGCTTGCACAGCATCAAGGCCTTCTGTGTTTCTCATTCTGCTCCCCCAGTGAATAGACTGGGGTGTACGCAAGAGGTTGGGAGGGGACACAACCAGGCAGCTGACTCTAACTAACCAAAGAGATATTCCATGCCATAATGTCATGCTCAGCAATAAAACGGAGGGGAAGGGGGGTTTAGGGAGGTTAGCTATCTTTTGCTTGGGAACTGGTTGGGTGTTAGTCTACCCATGGGAGGTGGTGAGGTGGTGAGTGATTGCCTTTGCATCACTCTCTCTCTCTCTCTCTCTCTCTCTCT
>NW_010541696.1:0-722 GCF_000687285.1 Phaethon lepturus
AGCACCTGGGACAGAGCCCGGCGGACGGGGTGGGACTGGGACTGGAGTGGGACCGGACTGGGCTGCGACTGGAGTGGCACTGGACTGGACTGGCACTGGGGCTGGGCTGGGATTGAGGAAAGCACCTGGACTGGACTGGGACCAGGAATTGGCCTGGACTGCGACTGGGACTGGACTCAGACTGGGTCTGGACTGGGACTGGGAGTGTGATTGGGTCTGGGACTGGGATTAGGACTGGGTCTGGGACTAGGACTGGGACTGGGTCTGAGACTGGGAGGGGAACCTGGACTAGGACGGGTCTGGACTGGGACTGGGAGTGTGATTGGGTCTGGGACTAAGACTGGGACTGGGATTAGGACTGGGTCTGGGACTAGGACTGGGACTGGATCTGAGACTGGGAGTGGAACCTGGACTAGGACTGTGTCTGTACTGGGACCGGGACTGGGACCAGAACTGGGATTGAGACTTGGCAGTGGAATCAGGACCAGACTGGGATCAGCACCGGGACTGGGACTGCAACTGGGACTGGGATTGGGATTGGGACTGGACCAGGACCAGCACGGGGACTGGGACTGGCACCAGGATTAGGACTGTGACTGGACTGGAATTAGGAATAGGACTGGAACGAGGACCGAGACTGGGACTGGGACCCAGCACTGGGATTGGGACAAGCACTGGGACCAGCACTGGGACCAGCATTTGAACGCAGCACTGGGACTGGG
>NW_010541696.1:842-1257 GCF_000687285.1 Phaethon lepturus
ATCCAACCCTGGGCTGGGACTGGGACCAGTACCAGGACTAGGGCAGCACCAGGATCAAAAACTGTGTTGGGACTAGGACCAGAACTGGCACTGGGACTGGCACTGGGACCAGAACTGGGACCCTGCACCAGGACAGGAACCAGCACCAGGACTGGGACCATCACCGGCCATATGGGGACCTGGGTCTGGGGACCGGTGCCGGCCCCGGAGCGGGATGGGGCGCTGGGGGGGCGGCTGGTGCTGCCTGGGGGAATGGGGACACTGGGTGGACTGGGGTGGGGGCTGGGAAGCACCCAGCACGGGGTGAACATGGACCTGCACCCCATGGGCCCTGCCACGGCCAGACCCCAGAGTGACCCTGACCCATATGACCTCGTGTGACCCCACGTGACCCAGCGTGACCCCGCTGAGGAGC
>NW_010541697.1:0-213 GCF_000687285.1 Phaethon lepturus
CCACCCACCCGAGCAGCTCGTGGGCAGGGGAATGGCGAGGACGGGGCGCCTTCGTAGCCTTGTGAACCGTGCAGGGATAACGAGCCAGCGGCCGCTTTAATTAGATTAATTGGCTCCCATTCGACTCCAGAAGAGCCGTCAGGCTGCAAGTGCGTTCCTGCTGTACCTGGCTAATTACGGCACTGCGGCCGCCACTCTGCAGTGCTTACGGCC
>NW_010541697.1:686-1327 GCF_000687285.1 Phaethon lepturus
GTTGGCGGGGTGAGGCGGGGTCTTCCCCCCCTCTGCCGGGCATGTCCGGCTCCTGCCTGGCACTGGAGCCGCTCAGAGGCACTGGTTATTTATAAAAGCCACCCGCGAGAGAAACAAGGAGGTGACAGCCTAAAAATAACCACCTGGGCTGGGGTGGCGAGGAGCCACTTACCTACGGACTGGAGAGTGGGAGGCAGTACCGGGGGCTATTTTTATCCCTCTTGTGCTCAGCCTGTTATTAAAGTGCTGGCCTGCAGTGCCCACTGCAGCCGGAGCTGCAGCCTTTGCCCGCGCAGATGGCCCGTGCTCCAGCGCGCTGCGTTTTCCTGGAGGAACAACCCACCGGTAGCCAACGCTGGGAGCGCAAAAAGGCTTTTGAGCAGGAGCTTAGCAGCTCCAGGAGGCAAGTAATGTGCCAGACACCCCTACGCATCTCCAGCAGACACCCCACAACCCCTCTGGGGACCGGGGCTACTGCAGGCGCCTGGTACCCCGAGGAGTTTCCCAGCTGTGGGATGCCAGCAGCTCCCCAGGGTGTCTCCCAAGGGAGAGGCAGCAACTCTGCTCACGGGTTGGGAAGACGCACCTGCGCACACGGCCGCGCAGCGCATCCAGCTGATCCTAACGCACCACCTCGCGAC
>NW_010541697.1:1508-2159 GCF_000687285.1 Phaethon lepturus
CTGCAGCACACACATCCCTGGGGCTCCCAGGGGAGCCTGCGCTTCGATTCGTGCCGCGCACGAGGCCCCCGGAACAGATGCAGCCTGGATGGAGTTATTTTTTCGCTGGTGAATGTTAATCCCGGCTCAGCTAATGCCTCTGCAGCGGCTCGCCTCCGCCCCCCCTCCACCCTCGCCGCCGACCCCCCCGGGCGGCTCCCCGCGCTCGCCGGCAGGCAAGCGAGGGGGAAGGAGTGGGGCAGCCTCACCCCACGGCTCATTCTGGGGTGCTGCTGTGCCCATGGCAGAGCGCCATGCCCGGGACGGGGGGCAAAGGGAGGAGGGCGGGCGAGCTGCCCATGCCTGGCACCTAAGGGTGCCCCAGGTCTACCTCCCTCACTATGGGGCCAAGGAGGTGTCTCCAGGGCTTCCCTGTACCCATGGGGATGGTGGGGTTGGTCATCAGTGGTGGGACAGGGTGGGGGCAACTGGTACCCCCAGCTCTGGTCCTGTGGGGGATGCGGAAAAGAGCCGGGTGGTGTGAGCGGAGAAAGGGCTTCCCCGGCTGGTGAGGAGGATGTAATTGTACGGTACAGATTGAGCCTGTCGGGCGTCCCTGCGACAGCGCATCCCGGGGCGGCTTCGCCATACATACTAAATAACAGCCCGACG
>NW_010541697.1:2351-2906 GCF_000687285.1 Phaethon lepturus
GGTGGGTCCGGGCACAGCAAGGCAGAGGGGCAGCGGCAGCCCCCTCCCATCCCCTGATGGGGGAAAGCCTTGGGGTCCAGCCGGGGTTCGGTGCTTTTCCTCTCATCCTCTGTTTAACTTCATTTCTACACTAAACCTTTAGAGGAGGGACCAAAATCCCAGCGTTCTGCCCCATACCCTGCTCAGAGAGGCCGGGACGCAGGTCCTTCCATCTCCTGCCTTGCCCAGGATTTGGGGCATCCCAGCTGAGCTAGAGAAGGGAGTGGGATGGGGTCCCTGGGCAGCCCAGACAGCTTGAATTTCCACGTGGGTTTAGCCAAGCTAAAACCAGCTCTGGGAGGAGGCTGGGCTAGTTTTGGAGGTACAATTATGTCTAAAAAAAGCTTGGCCTTGTCCCTGCGGGCAGGAGCTGTATCCGGTTCTGCTTCTCGGGATGTGCTGGGACCCGCCGGGACCATGCCAGCCTTTGGGGACCCCAGACCACGGTGGCGGTCATTCCCCTCCGCCCAGCCAGCCTGCGGGCAGGGGGATGCCCGGCCACCGCCCTACCCACGG
>NW_010541697.1:3001-3372 GCF_000687285.1 Phaethon lepturus
ATTACCCTCTCCCCGCCGACGGGAGGGAGAAGAGCTCGCCGAATGCCAGATGGTGCCATTTATTTTTTTTTCCTGGGTGAGGCTTGAATCTGCTTGTGCCCGTGAGCAGGACCCCGGGAGACTGGCACAGGCAGCGCTGGGCTGAGAGCCCTCCTGCCTTCGGGCGCAGCTATTCCCCATCTCGTATCAGGGGCTTTGCAGCAAGGACCATTCCCCAAAACATCTTCCGAGGCTTTTGCTCACTTAGCAAACATCCCTCGCTGCACAGGGCAGCGCGAGCGTGGCAGCCCCGGGACCCCTTCGGGGTGATTTTGCCCAACGATTCAGGCTTCCCCTGCCTGCAGCCCTGCCAGCTTGCCTGTCTTTCCCAA
>NW_010541697.1:3468-3713 GCF_000687285.1 Phaethon lepturus
GGGTGGGCTTGAGGGACCCGAGGAGGAGGGGGTGAGAAAGGCAGGGAGATGTCCGCAGAGGCAGCGCTTTCCCCGGCGCTGGGGCAGCGGCGCAGGTGCTGCCTGCCAGATTGCTGCCTGTGGCCTCTGCTCAGCTTGCAATTATCTGGGGTAATGGCAGGGGAGGGTGACCCAGATAGCGCGGGGAGGAGGATAATAAGGAAGATGTAAGTAAGGCTTTGGGAGCGGGAAATGGCGGGGGGGGG
>NW_010541698.1:0-231 GCF_000687285.1 Phaethon lepturus
CTTGCATTTTTGGCAAGCGACTTCGTTTCCACCTTCCCGCCCTGCTGGCAGAGGTGGAATGCAGCACAGGAAAGGTCGATTTTGGGCAACCCCATCTAGCGAAAGACATCCCTGCCCAGGGCAAGAGGCTGAGCAAGATGATTTTCGAAGGTCCTTTCCAACCCACACCCTTCTGTGATTCTATGCAACGACGAACTGAACGAAGCTGACGGAAGAGATGACAAATACCTG
>NW_010541698.1:384-619 GCF_000687285.1 Phaethon lepturus
CCCAGCCTATTTCGGCTTTGGCTGCACCTTGGTACCCGAGCATCTTCCTGAGAAAGCTTCCTCTTGCTTTTGAGCCTCCCTCGTGGCAGAGTGCGAGGTGGGGGAGTTTTTTAAGCTTTTGTGTGAGTCTAAAGAGGCGGCTGGGTTGCAGCAGGCTTCATACCCCCACCGAGAGCCGAGCAGCCGCGCTCGCAGCCCTTCCGCGGGGGTTTGCCGGCCTGTCCCGTTCTCCCAA